>NC_088360.1:64748433-64750933 GCF_034508935.2 Berghia stephanieae | reverse complement strand
AACATTGGCATCCGGAAATATAACGGACGAATATACAAAACTATGTGTAACCTTGAGCGTCTATATAGTCTGGTTAATGTTGTTTAGTGAGAATTTCTAGACATGGATGGCAAAAAAAACCCAAAAAAACAAAGACCTGAGTGACGTCAACTTCGTTCTAGGGTAGTCGCGATGTTAAAAAAAAGCACAAAAGGGCCCCACTTATAAAGTAATACAAATAAAGAAACATTTAAATTAAATCTGGTAAATTCCCACTTTTAGTTTTCCTTCCTATGTTCATATTTTTCCTCATTGTCGTTTAATGAAATTTTTGTCTTTTTCTGTCTTCCTTTTCGTGTTTTTTGTTTCTTTGTTTGTTTTTTTTTTCATTGTTTTATTTATATTCTATTCTTGTTTTTCTTTTCTCTCTGACTCTCTGTCTCTTTTTCTTTTGTCATTTAAAAAAATTGACTTACTTACAGATTCGGCGTTTCAAACTATGTACAAGTGCCACAGGAAGCTCTCACACTTCAATCTGTTATCTCTCTTTTTATTTTCTAAATTTGACATTTCGACAACAATTGTGACATAAAAAGAAACACGGCTATTCCCTGACAATTTCATAACAATCCTATCACTCTTAGCAATCATCCTCTTCCACACAGCTACAACGTCTGTATCGTCTTCTTTATCATTTTCCCTCTTGCTTCTGGCCACATCATCTTCATAAACATCAAAACAATGGATCACAATACAAGCATTTCAACTCATGGCATTTAGAATAGTGTGAATATCACTTTAGATATTGAAACAGTTTATCTGATAAAACACTTCAACTTGTAAATTGCTTCTCCTTATTGCTTTCACAATCATTGTTCATGATATATATATATATATATATATATATATATATATATATATATATATATATATATATATATATATATATATATATATATATATATATATATATTTGAATTACAATTACTAGACTATTGACTCCTACAGATCTGTTTCATGCCTTTACTTTGGGAGTGTAATTGTTATTGTTGTAATTATTTCATACTTCCTGTGATGTTTTGGTGTTGAAATTATCATGGTGGTTTGTGATTGCAAAGAAGGTGTTTATTTCTTTGTCTGTATGCGGATGTGAGTACATTTCGTTCAGTGTAGCCATGTTTGGTTGAGTGATAATGTAAAATTTCTCTTCTAAGTACAGATTGCATAATTGGGTAGATGTTGAGAATGACTGTGCACTTGAGATAGTTTTCCCTCTAATATTGTGTTGTATATTGCTTTCTTTAAGGTTCCAGATATTGTCAATTAGTGTGGTTGGGTGTCGTTTGTGTATGTTTTTGAATGACAATTTGTGTAGATTACGTTTGGTTTTAAATGAGCATTCTGTGAGACCGATTTGTGTCTCTTGTTTTTGTGTGTTTGAGCACGGAACTTTGGCTAGTTAAACGTTATGTGTCAAGCAATTGCCGTTTAATGGGCATGTTGTCTGGGTTCTGCAATAGCATTTTTTTCTGAAGATTGTTATTAGATGTTCTGGTAGGTTGGGATAGTTTTTGTTTGTTTTGAGATGATATGATATTTTGGTTGTTTGGCATGCGAGATATCCTATTTTGATGGTATTTGTTCATTATGGGGTAAAAAACATGGTCTTGCCGGAAGCATATTTGGAGCAGGTTGAAGAATTGTTTGCCTACATAGGTTGTCACGTTTTTACTGTAGGAAGGGTTGAACCGTGTTATGTTCCTTCTTCTTATCCGATAATGACAGCAACCAAGCTCCCCAATGTCCGGTGAGGGGACGATTACAAACAATTGGCTGAATAAGGTCAAGAGAGGGAATACTGGACGGTGCCCCTGTTTCGAGCCGAAATCAGTCCCGGCAACCCTTGTACGTAGCTTCCCTGACTTTGGAAAGGGCTTCAGAAAAGAGATGGACGTTGGTTTGGACGAACTATATCACTCGAGGGGGCGGGGACATCGACTCCTCGAAACGGAGGAAGAAGTTGTTAGGCTTTTCCACCAGCAAGAGGAGACATTGGGTGGCAGAGAACCCACTTCGGTCGAGAACTTGACTCACGGCACACTCACTCATCAGTGGGGACTTGCAACATGTCCAACATGTACCCGGTGTGGTCATGAGCCCGAAACCGCAGAGCATCTAGTTGAAAGTTGCGTTGTGATGAAGCTTCCTGACGGTTCGTATCGTACACAATTGTGGCGATAAGTTTGCATCCTAGATATATCATCATAACATAGTAGTGTGAGACCATTACAAATTGCTGTTGCCTGGACATATCATCATAACATGTTGTGTGAGACCATTAAGGGTTAATATTTAAAGATGATGAAACGGCATACAGATCTGAGATCGACAGATTTGTTGGTTGGTGTGAAGATAACTCCCTGGAATTAAATGTAGGAAATACCAAAGAAATGATTTTTGATTTTAGAAAGAACACAAATTCCATCACTCCGCTCAAAATTGAAAATCAAGCGGCTGAGCA
>NC_088360.1:64735933-64743433 GCF_034508935.2 Berghia stephanieae | reverse complement strand
CACTAAATTGTTTTAAACAGACTATAACCGTTGAAGGTTACACAAAGTTTTGTGCGTTGGTCCTTTATACTTCCGGATGGGAATGTTGTGAGTTGCCAAGCACACTATCTATAATCAGACAATAAATGTATAATGTTACACATTGTTTTGTGTGTTGGTACGTTATATCCGACTGATAGATGTGATTTTTTAAAACTAAACGCAGCATCAAGTGGTTGAACTGTTGAATACAACTCACGATTCGCTCTTTTTGGCGGTCTGGCCTTGTACTTTGGCGTCCCTGGTCATTGTCAAGCTATGAGATGGCGAAGGCTTCGAACTGACCCAGTGCTTTGTTCAAAAGATTAAGGGGGAATGTCCATTAGTTGTGTTCAACACAGAGAACACTTCAAGATATGAAGTGAGTAGAAAAGTGCCAGAAGACAATAGAGAATAAAAAAAATTTTCGCGGCGGTGGTGGGGTTTGAACCTGCGACCTTATTGGTACGACAACTCCGCCTGGCAGGTGAGAGCGTGGCTCTACCGTGTGAGCTATCCACGAACACAAAATATTCGTTTCAAACCCAAAGTCATTTCTAGATCCCTCTCTCACCCACTTCTTGAGATCGCCGATTCGTTCGCCACCATCGCGAAGTAATTTTGACCAGCAGTTAAGCTTAATAGCCAATATTCTCATCACAAACATATAACATAGAAACGATTGAGACATTGAGTATGCTCCGGTGTATGGGGTGAATTTTTAATTCAGAAAAGTGAGTGGAGCAGGCACTTATGTTGGAATAGACTATATGTTGTTCTCAATAGAGAACACTTCCATAACGACAATTCGGATGCAAACAATAATATAGCTTCAATGCTTGATGGTTACAAGTAGACGAACCTACGAAATCACACAACTCATAAGAACAATACGCAACAAGGTTAACCCATTGCCGCCCAAATCGCCCGTAATCGCCCGCTCAAAAAACATCTCAAACAGTCCAAATCGCCCGATATCGCCCGCCAGGTACCCATCATCTTTAAACCCGTAAACTAAAAACGTGTGTAGAACCACTTCTTTTTATTTAGAAAACGAAAGTAGAGAAAGAGTGAAAGTGAAACTAGAAATTTCCAGATCGTTTTTATCTCAATTCGTTTGTCTGCTGTGATTTTTTGAAGTTTGTCGACCAAATCGGTTGTGGTAATGTCCTTTTTTTTTTTTTTTTTTTTTGCTGGAACGGCGTTTGAATTCCTCAATTCTCGGGCATGATCAACGTTTTTTAATGGATAGTGATGATGATAGTACTCATTCAGACACTGTATCAGACATTGAGGTTCAGTTGGATGCGCATTTTGATGACATTGACAATGGGTTTCATGTGTTTTAATATTATTACATATTTTTCAACTTTAACATTTTTTTTTTCAAATCAAAATATGAATCAATAGTCCAAAAACAATACATCAAATTAAAGGCCATTCATTCTTCTTTCCAAAACAGCTTTTATTTTGTTTCTAGCATGCCTCACATTCTTGCAATTAATTTTTTAATGAAGTGTACTATGACATTTGGAAGAGTTATCTCCCCTCGCATGGTCTGTGAGAGACATTTTTTCAGATTATGCCCGGGCAGCAATGGGTTAAGATGCCAGTCCTTTGTGTGTCGGTTCTTGTAATCATGACTAATGTGGTCACCAATCACTGGCTGAATTAGGTTGTCATTGCATTCATTCAATAGTGGCAAGGGGATTTCTATACACATTTTCTATGGCGATTAAATTGCCAAGATTTTGTTTGTTTTGTTGGGGTTTTTTTCTGGGTTTATTTTTTCTCGGATTCCATACAACTTGTAGAGAAAGGCGATGCTCCGATATTTATGTACAGATTAATGACGTATTTAAATGTTGCATCCAACATATCGCACAACAACAATATGTTCGATAAAACTGTCGATAGGAGAATTGAACTTTATCCTTTTGTTAACTTACAAAAAAGGCATTCCACGACTTTTACGTGAATGTAAAATCGTTGTTTGTGAGCTCTTAGCATGAATACAATGAAAAGAAAACATGAAGGAAAAGGTTGATATTAGGTGTTTCAACTATTATAGAGCCAGTTTCATTGATTAGGATGATGATGGTGCTGATGATGATGATGATGATGATGATGACGACGACGACGACGACTACAACGACGATTACGAAGATGATCATGAAGATAATAATGATGATGATGATGATGATGATGATGATGATGATGATGATGATGATGATGATGATGATGATGATGATGATAACGTCAACGTCGTTAATGACAAGAGAAGAAATGGAAGACCGTATAATGTGTTTTTCTTACCTCCAGTTCCAAGGACCTTAAGCAGCTCAAAGTCTTGCATGCTGACACGCCCTCTGCCCGTCAGGTTGACTGGAAATGATGAGGAGAAAAAAAATGGGAAAACAATAAATGGCCGCATTAAATATGGTAAACTCCATGCTTAACAACTGTATTAATGGAGAAAGCTATAAGGCCACGATAGCCAGTGTTTAAAATATTGAAACTTCATAAACAAATAAAATTAATTTATCAAACAAACGTTTAAGTTATTTTTAAAAAAGGGTTTGATAAAAGGAAAAATAACAAAAAATTTCAACAGCGCAGACAAAGACTATTACGTTTCAAATAGCGAGTAGAAATTTGAAATAGAATTATAGGGCAATGTATAATGCATGGAGCATGTATATTATGTTTCAATATACCACATAACGAAAAGCCTATCGTAAAATGTGATTTCTAATGATGGAATGTTGACAATCGCATTTAATCATTATGCCACACCTTTCTCATGTTGGTGTCCTTGTTTTTACTGAACACTATTCCCAACAAATTTAGGGGATGATATTGATTTCAATCCATCCATCCATCCATCCATCCATCCATCCACCCACCCACCCACCCAACCGCCCGCCCGTCCGTCCGTCCGTCCGTCCGCCCGCCCGCCCGCCCGTCCGTCCGTCCGTCCGTCCGTCCGTCCGTCCGTCCCTCCCTCCCTCCCTCCCTCCCGTCCCGTCCCGTCCCGTCCGTCCGTCCGTCCGTCCGTCCGTCCGTCCGTCCCTCCGTCCGTCCGTCCGTCCGTCCGTCCGTCCGTCCGTCCGTCCGTCCGTCCGTCCGTCCGTCCATCCATCCATCTATCTATCTATCTATCTATCTATATCACATTCACACATGCTCCGACAGAAATAGTTGTTTATAAACAATAACGTGAATGAAATCGACCTCTCTGATCAGTGTTATTGTTTTTATACCGCCAAATGGGTGACTAGTTATCACACGATTTTCTATTTTCTCGATTATATTTTCAACGTTTTTAATCAGTGATATACAGAGACGCGAAACTTCTGAAGTGGCAATAGATAGTTCGAAGATGACGTCACTCAGGTCTTTGTTATTGTTTTTTGCCATCCGCGTTTATGAGTAATGCTCACTGAACTGTATTAACCTGACTGTAAACGTTCATGGATACACACATTATTGTGTGTTGGTCCGTTATACTTCCGGATGGCAATGTTATGAGCTTCTTGGTCAAGCGCATACTATCTATAGGGTTTTAATAGCAGACGATGCGTATCTATGTTAGGTCTTGTCAAGTCATTTAACACATCCCCTCGGTCATAATGTTTATAGATAGAATGCGCTTGGCCAAGGAGTTCACAACATTGCCATCCGGAAGTATAACGGACCAACACACAAACTCTGTGTAACCATGAACATTTATAGTCTGGTTAATACAGTTTAGTGAGAACAACTCACAAACGCGGATGGCAAAAACAATAACAAAGGCCTGAGTGACGTCATCTGCATACTATCTATAGATAGTTCGAAGATGACGTCACTATAGATAGTATGCACTTGGCGAAGAAGTTCACAACATTGCCATCCGGAAGTATAACGGACCAACACACAAAACTGTGTGTATCCATGAACGTTTATAGTCAGGTTAATACAGTTCAGTGAGCATTACTCATAAACGCGGATGGCAAAATACAATAAGAAAGACCTGAGTGACGTCATTTTCGATCGATATCTATATTCAGTTCCACTTGGTGTCTATTTGCAGCGGCTGGATCACTCATTAAATAGTGAAGCGCTGAGTTACACGTGGAATGGGCAAGTAGCCTCTTTAGATAGTTCGAAGATGACGTCACTCAACCCTTTGTTTTTGTATTTTGCCACCCGCGTTTTGTGAGTGATACTCACTAAACTGTATTACCCCGACTATAAAAGTTCATGGTTACACATAGTTTTGTGTGTTGGTCCGTTATACTTCCGGATGACAATGTTATGAGCTTCTTGGCCAAGCGCATACTATCTATATAACCTGCGTATTGAATATTTATAAACAAACAAACAAACAAATACACAAAAAACACAAGACATGCTGGTAGAACGCTCAGCCAGGGTTGCCAGTTTGGCGCTTTAATGCGGGGATAAAGCTATATTGAAAGTTAATTTTTACTTTTTAGTGCATTTTAGCAGCCAAACAAATCCAGACTATTTGTTTGTTTGTTGTTGTTTCTTTTGTTTGTTTTTTTTGAAAACATGAATTTGGCAAACCGGCTCTCACTTTAGATGATGCATGTAGGTAGATATAAAAAGGTCAAAGATAAAATAACGTTAATTATAATAAATTTTCTAAAATGATAATATTCTTTCTAATGCATAGGCAGGAGACAACAAGAGAGCTGCAGAAAAGTGGAGACAACAAGTAAAATAAATTTGTATTATGAGCTCACGCGTTAAATAAATATCTTTATCACTTCCATTTCAGAAATTATCATCAGTATTATCGTTTCTGTCATTGCGATGCTGGCGTTGTTAAATTTAGTGGTGGTTATAAGAAGGAAAACGTGGTGGAGATGGTGGTTCCAATGTTAATGTAGTCCTTCAGAGCTGTTAGGCCCATAGAGATGGAGTCTATATCAGTTTCTATAGCGTGAAACAGGTAATAACAACTGCTTGCTAACCTTTGGATAGGGCGCCATTCTATCGTAAAGGTGGTGATGGTGGTGGTAGTAGTAGTAGTAGTAGTAGTAGTAGTAGTAGTAGTAGTAGTAGTAGTAGTAGTAGTAGTAGTAGTAGTAGTAGTAGTAGCAGCAGCAGTAGTAGTAGCAGTAGTAGCAGTAGTAGTAGTAGTAGTAGTAGTAGTAGTAGTAGTAGTAGTAGTAGTAGACTCAAAAATTACGAAATGTGGTGCCGTGATTTTTTTTTTTTTTTTGCATGCGGGCTTACATTTTAAGTGACATTACGATATGAATACCGATAGTGACAGACCAAACAGTTTTCGTACAATGCCCAATTCTTGATCTTTTCATCGTTTGCAATAAAATATGGCTCAAACTTTAAAATGTTTACATTAATGGTGTGTTGATTCTCTTTCTCGTGGGGAAAATATTCACAACAAAGTTGCATTCAGTGGCGTAACTTAGCAAATAATTTTGTGTTGTTTCAAATAGTGCGTCAATAGGTACCATTTAATAGTACGTAACAGTATTGAAAAAAATCTCATACCGTTTATAATTTATCTCTTCCCTGGTGGACAACCGACATGTAATATATTGGATGACAGAAGCAGTCCTTTAGGTGTTATATGGGAAAGGAGAAATGCCTTGCACATAATCTCCTACCAACTGTTGAGCAAGACAACTTATAAAGGTCGCACAATAGTAGGGGGAATTAAGTCCAAAAAAACCCTTGAATTGTGCAAATCAGGGTTGAAAGCATGAAAATTACATGTCTTGTAGAATATTAAAAATCCTATAATTTATGATATAGAACCACTCTGAGAGATCAGTATTAGTTGAGATACAAGGTTTTTAAGATTAGAAAATTATTTCCAGAATTGTCAAAAGTGTCCCAAAACTCCTCAAGTGTTCATGTAAGAGAGAATGTATCGGTACCCGATGCAAGCGTTTAAGGTCCGGTTTGCCTTGCACGGACTTGTGTAGATGCGGGGGGTGTTAGGTCAGTACAGTAATGAGTAAAATTATCTCTCTCCTTCTCTTTCTCTCTCTCTCTCTCTCTCTCTCTCTCTCTCTCTCTCTCTCTCTCTCTCTCTCTCTCTATCTCTCTCTCTCTCTCTCTCTCTCTCTCTCTTTCTCTCTCTCTCTCTCACTCACTCTGTCTCTCCCACTCACTCCCTCTCCCACTCCCTCTCCCTCTTTTATCTTCTAGTTGATATGAAGTGAGTAGAAAAGTGCCAGAAGACAATAGAGAATAAAAAAAATTTTCGCGGCGGTGGTGGGGTTTGAACCTGCGACCTTATTGGTACGACAACTCCGCCTGGCAGGTGAGAGCGTGGCTCTACCGTGTGAGCTATCCACGAACACAAAAATATTCGTTTCAAACCCAAAGTCATTTCTAGATCCCTCTCTCACCCACTTCTTGAGATCGCCGATTCGTTCGCCACCATCGCGAAGTAATTTTGACCAGCAGTCAAGCCCAATAGCCAATATTCTCATCACAAACATAAACATAGAAACGATTGAGACATTGAGTATGCTCCGGTGCATGGGGTGAATTTTTAATTCAGAAAAGTGAGTGGAGGAGGCACTTATGTTGGTAACAACAAGATATGAAGTGAGTAGAAAAGTGCCAGAAGACAATAGAGAATAAAAAAATTTTTCAATGTCTCAATCGTTTCTATGTTATATGTTTGTGATGAGAATATTGGCTATTGGGCTTGACTGCTGGTCAAAATGACTTCGCGATGGTGGCGAACGAATCGGCGATCTCAAGAAGTGGGTGAGAGAGGGATCTAGAAATGACTTTGGGTTTGAAACGAATATTTTTGTGTTCGTGGATAGCTCACACGGTAGAGCCACGCTCTCACCTGCCAGCGGAGTTGTCGACCATAAGGTCGCGAGTTCAAACCCACCACGCCGCGAAAAAAATTTTTATTCTCTATTGTCTTCTGGCACTTTTCTACTCACTTCATATTTGTTTTACCCAAAATAAGTGCCTGCTCCACTCATTTCTTGAATATAAAAATTCACACCCATGCACCGGAGCAACTCAATGTCTCAATCGTTTCTATGTTATATGTTTGTGATGAGAATATTGGCTATTGGGCTTGACTGCTGGTCAAAATTACTTCGCGATGGTGGCGAACGAATCGGCGATCTCAAGAAGTGGGTGAGAGAGGGATCTAGAAATGACTTTGGGTTTGAAACGAATATTTTTGTGTTCGTGGATAGCTCACACGGTAGAGCCACGCTCTCACCTGCCAGGCGGAGTTGTCGTACCAATAAGGTCGCAGGTTCAAACCCCACCACCGCCGCGAAAAAAATTTTTATTCTCTATTGTCTTCTGGCACTTTTCTACTCACTTCATATCTTGTTGTTACCAACATAAGTGCCTGCTCCACTCACTTTTCTGAATTAAAAATTCACCCCATGCACCGGAGCATACTCAATGTCTCAATCGTTTCTATGTTATATGTTTGTGATGAGAATATTGGCTATTGGG
>NC_088360.1:64720933-64730933 GCF_034508935.2 Berghia stephanieae | reverse complement strand
AGAGTGGGTCTATATCAGATGTTTTTTCTATGGGTCTTAGCAACCTGTATGCAAAATTTCATGCTTTAAATCCGAATTGGATTCAGTAGTCTGATGTCACGCGCTTGGCAACGGCGGCCATCTTGGTTCTAAACAAAGAAAATCATTACTTTTTATTCTTCATGCTGGCTAGAACTTTTCATTCCCTATTCATATGCCTTGTGATCAGAATGTGTAAAAGTCAAAACATGATCAAATTGATGGGGGGTTTTTCCTCTGGATACGCGTTCGTTTAAGCTCGCCGGAGAAATATTTCATACGGCGTCCGCCATTGTTCCGATAGTTTAGAGCCAGTGTTACTAAGTTACCATACGTCATTAGGAAGGAAGTGACGTTACGACTGTTGAAGAGTATTTGCACGGTTTTAGCCTAATTCCCCCAACTACAAGACATGTCACGAAAACCCACTGGTCACCCATCGAGCACTGTACATGTTTGCCATTATTGGATTATGTTCACTGGGGAGGGGAGGGGAATGTATTCATGTGAAAATTCATTGAAGCTAAACTCCTTAAATACCAGATTCCATGTACGTTTTGTATAGTATAACCATTTAAAGGAACCGCAGCTTTCAAATACAAGAGGTGCATAATTAAAATGACATAATTATTAATTTGACCTCTCCACTCTGAGTGCCTGGTTGTGGGCAAAATAGTATTGCTATTCGCCGCATGCCATGAAAAAGAATGGGCATGATCTACATTAACTTTCCATGTGCTCGAGGTCATTGATCACATTGCAAAATGTCCTCAAAGTGAGCCACTTAGACTTAGTGAAAAGTGTTCACAGCTTTTTAAATATCTAACATCACGAATTGTCATTTGGTTCAGCTTGACACATGGGTATGTTTATAACATTTGTAAACGAAGCAGCGTGTTTACATTTGTTAAGAAATATCCAATCGTTGGACAGCAACAAATCATGTGACTGATGACCTGGTTGGACGAAAACATGAATATAGATCGCTCCCATTCCGCGCTTCGCCTCACTTGAGAAATACTTGAAAATTTTCCTTATTGTTTAAACCATATTTTTATTAGTTTTTTTTATGAATGTAGAAATTACAACAGGAAACGTCGCCTCTGGCTTTCAACTATTAAAATGTAACAATTGTTTATGTCAAGTGTGTACAAAGGGTACTATTTGCTGTGCCATTTTGAACCGAGGGTGGCAATGTTAGTGAGTAGTGCACATTGAATCTCGTGAAATGCAAACCCTTAGCCAAGCCTGTGGGGAGTTCAGTGATCGTAATCACAACATAATTCACTGTGTATAATATTATTAACGTAAACCCTCCAAAAGTTCACTCATCCCAGACTCTTCGTTTTTTATATAACGTAAGAGGAAAAATCCCAGGCGGAGTTGTCGTACCAGTAAGGTCGCGGGTTCGAGCCCCCATCGCCGTCGCGAAGTTTTTATTCTCTGTTGTCTTCTGGCACTTTCCTACTCACTTCATTTCATGTTATTATCAATATAAGTGCCTGCTCCACTCACTTTTCTGATTTAAAAATTCACCCCAAATACCGGGGCATACTCAATGTCTCAATCGTTTCTATGTTACATGTTTGTGTTGAGAATATTGGCTATTTTGTTTAAATGCTGGCCATCAAACTTCGCGGCGTTTGTGTGCGTTGAACCCATGACCCCAAGAAGTCGGGGAGAAAGTGGCTCTCGATAGACTAGAATTTGAAGCGACCTTTTTGGAGTCGTGGATAACTCATACGGTAGAGTCACGATCTCCCTGGCTAGGCGGAGTTGTCGTACCAGTAAGGTCGCGGGTTCGAGCCCCCACCGCCGCCGCGAAGTTTTTATTCTCTGCAGTCACTTCATTTCTCGTTATTAAAAATCCCAATGTACGGTATTGTGACCAATGAAAAAAAATCGGCTTAATGTCACTAACAATGGGCATGATCTATATTCCCTTTCCATGTGCTCTAGGTCATTGGTCACATTGCAAAGTGTGCTCAAAATGACCCACATAGTGAGAATTATTCACAGCTTTTGAAATATCTTACATCACGATTGGTCATTTTGTTCAGCTTGACACACGGGTTATGTTTACAACTTTCATAAACAAAGCAGCGTGTTTACATTTGTTAAGAAATATCCAATCGTTGGACATCAACAAATCATGTGATTGGTGACAATGTTGGACGAAAACATGAATATAGATCGCTCCCATTCTAGTGTTACAGCCAACTTTCCATGTGCTCGAGGTCATTGGTCACATTGCAAATTGTGCTCAAAATGACCTACATAGTGAAACGTGTTCAGAGATTTTGAAATATCTAACATTACGATTGGTCACTGTGCTCAGCTTGACACATGGGTACGTTTACAACTTTCATAAACAAAGCAGCGTGTTTACAACTTTCATAAACAAACCAGTGTGTTTACATTTGTTAAGAAATGTCCAATCGTTGGACAACAGCAAATCACGTGATTGATGACTCGGTTGGACGAAAACATGAATATAGATCGCTCCCATTATCATTAAAATCCATCAGAAGGTTGTGAAGATATCATAGTGTGCACGGGGTGTAGAATGGACTATAGATAGTATGCGCTTGGCTAAGAAGCTCACAACATTGCCATCCGGAAGTATAACGGACCAACACACAAAGCTCTGTGTAACCTTGAACGTTTATAGTCTAGTTAATTCAGTTTAGTGACAATTACTCATAAACACGGATGGAAAAAATCAATAACATAGACCTGAGTGACGTCAACTGCATACTATCTATATAATAGTCGTAAAGCCGTCACATGGACACACGAAGGATGTAGGTCAACGTTTACGTCAAGGCGGCTTGACGGGAAATGAACACGCCGCGCTTTCATCTTAACATAGCTCATTTTGAACATTGAAAATTGATAATTCAAGGGAACGATCGACTCTCTCGCATTCTAATTTCAGATTTCCTTAAAATCTCTTTCTTTTTATTTTTCAATTCTACTGATTGAGTGATTAATTATTTAGATTTTTTTAAAAGTAAACATGTGTGAAAGAACTCACATATTTTATCACTTTAATACATTCAAGCAAATTTGGGGTCATTTCAAACCCATCATTATATTAATAAAATTAAAAGTTTTTCGTCAAAATGAAAAAAGCAGTCAGTTACTGCGCGGCTAAAAATAGCTGAAACTTGAATACTGGAAAAAGCATTGGGAAAAACAATCCAATGGTGGACAAATCCAAGAATTTGTTTGCGTCTCACTTGGAGGAACTTGAAACAAATGGAGCATATGGGAAAAAAAAAGAAAAAAGAAAAACGAAGCAATGATGTGTTTGATTGGAAAAACCAAACCTTTGGAATGATGAAAAGACGGCTTTCAAACAAATGGAGGACACAGGGCTAGTGTAGAGTCTTGTTGATCAAGGCCAAGTACGTTGTATAGGATTGCAATGTCAAAAAAAGGTACAGACGACGCGATAATGTTAGCAGAAAAATAACAAAATTATAACACTAATACTAATACTAATAATAATAATACTAATAATAATAATAATAATAATAATAATAATAATAATAATAATAATAATAATAATAATAATAATAATAATAATAATAATAATAATAATAATAATAATAATAATAATAATAATAATAATAATAAGAGGCAACAAGCAAGCAGGGAACAGGATAGCGATTGCTTACAAGTTGGTTCAAACATGGAATATTTACTTGTTTGTTTCAAACAAATTCATAAATTGGTGTCTCAAAGCTCTAAACAGTGCCTGGTTTCTCTTTGCACTTTTTTAAAGCAAATGACATCCCGCCTCTGACCTGTGGGTCCTTCCCACCTGTCCAATTTCATTCACCATACTCAAGTATAAAATGAGTGCTTGGTCTGAAACAGCGCTGTGTTTTTAAAAAATGTTGCAGCACTTTTTCGTGGTCATTATCTTGTCTTACGAGTTGCTGTTAGCTTGGGATTCTTCGTAAAACGTTTCATGCTCAGTCAGTGAATACTATGCTACATAAAAGTTCACAGGTTAAAAAAAAACAACCTTTCCACTTCCGAGCCTCCGAAAACGTTTCAAAAATATTTTTCCACGATCAAACTGATATGATAAATGTTGTACTTGATCTCAAGGAATTGGAGAGAAGAAAAACTATATGGAATGTACACCTAAAAGCAAGTTATATTCTTATAGAAAATAATATGTATTGATATATGCATTATATATCATCAACAACTACCTACAATTGAATTGCCTTTTATTTCAGTTTGTGGGGGGAAAGGGGGTAGTTGAGGATCAAGCACGACAGGCATTAGAAGACACTGGGCAAGAAAGAACGCTAGGTCGAGGGGAAAATGTAAAAAGATATACAAAAAAAATATTTTTAAATCACAGGCTGAATTAATAGGGGATTGGTGTGGGATGAGTGATGGACAGATAAATAAATAAATAAATAATAAATAAATAAATAATATTTATAAAGCGCCTAAACATCCACGTTTATCGTGCTCTGCGGCGCTTTACATGAACAAAAAAATTAAAAAAAAATATTGTGGTTTTCTTTGTTTTATCCTTTGTTAGTGCCCAATAATGAATCATAAACATTAAAAATATAAAACTATTTCAATCAGAATAAATCTGACTTACTTTTATTGTCAATTATAAGTGGGACTGGAACTTGTTTATTCGTTACTTATTGTATTGTGAAGGTTATATCCTTAGACAGCTATACGAGCCAATAAACATTGCTGCTAAATAATTCCATGTAACATGTGACGGGGAAATCATTGGATTTGCAGACCTCTATACTTTAATTATAATTAATAGGGAGATTTTGTGAGTGCAGGAGCTGACAACCTATGTAAAACGCACCGGTGGTGTGGAGATTATTACATAAGTTTTCTTTAAAACGTTTAATTGAATCGCCACCTTAAAAACCACATTACACTGATACTGATGTCAGCTCTGAATCATTATTGAGTTTTGTATACAGTACAGCTGAGTGTCATCAGCATAAAAATAAAAATCAATGGGAAAGGTGGATAACATATCAGAAATGGGAGTATTATACATTGTAAAAAGGAGGGGACCGAGAAGTGATCCCTCAGGCACTCCACACGTTTATATGGACGGAGTTGATATCCCGTTTTCTATAATTACCGACTGAGTTCTTTCAAACAAATATTCCTTTAACCAGTCCAAAGCTGTGCCACTTATATAAAATTGATCTTGTAGTCTAGTCAGAAGTAAATTTTGATCGATAATGTCGAATGCTGCACTTAAATGATAATGTAGTAAAACGAGCATCGCAGCCCTTTTATTATTTAAATAATTAAGAGCATCATTAAAAACTTTAAGTAATGCCGTTTCTGTGCTATGTGAGGCTTTGTAGGCAGATTGAAATTTAACATTTAAGGTATTCGTCTCTATAAATGGTTAATAAGCGAGCAGCAACGACTTTTTCAATTAAATTTGAAATTAAATTCAAATTTGACACAGATAAAAGTATGATTAGATGGATGGGTGGATGAATGGATAGATAGATTGATGGATGGGATGTATAGATAGATAGATGGAAGGATGAATGAATGCATGGATGGAAAGATGGATGGATGGATGGATAGGCGGATGAAAAGGTGGATGGATTGCATGAATGGATGAATAAAACACAAACAAGAAGCAACGTTGTGGAGCTGACATTATTATATTATTGGTCAGAATCAGCGTGGGTGCGCAACCGGATGCGCGGGTTGACGGAGGTAGGAAACAATAACAAACCCACATGGTTGCCATTACCTCCACCATCATTCTCGCTCACAGTTTGTGGAAAGCACTTCATTACAGGCACGTAATAGTGAATCTAGTTTTTGTTTTGAACATTTCTATTATTATTCTTTGTAAATTGACCCATATTAAAAGAAACATACAAACAAAACAGGCATGACCAGTCACTAACAATGCCGTGTAGTGTGTAGACAGTAACACAGTACGGTGAACATGACTGACACTGGGATCGGAATGTCGGAACCCATGAGTCGTTCGCAACTCTGCCTCACGTATTCATTTAATTTTTATTAAGCTTGCGTAAAACATACAAACAAAAAAGACATGACCAGTCACTAACAATGCAGTGTAGTGTGTAGACAGTAACACGGTACGGTGAACATGAATGACACTGGGATCGGAATGTCGGAACCCAGTAGTCGTTCGCAACTCAGCCTCGCGTACTCATTTAATCAGTCAATTTAAATTTCATTTAGCTTGCCTATTCTTCAAGTTTATGATATATTCACTTTTTCTATTTAAAAAGGGTAATCCAAACAGACCATAAAAACGATTTTATAATAAGCCGACTTCAACTTCCATCACTTACGACACGAACTTATTTTTGGTGTTTTTTTTTAACAAAACTGTTTGACTCAAACTAAAGCTTCGGCATTGGATAAGGAGCGAGGTCCCTGTTGCCATCTTGCTTAGTTTATACAGAGACTGGGTTGCCAGCTTGGCTGTTCTTGATAAATAGTAGTAAATAGCACAACCTTGTGCAATGAGAGATAGAGAGAGAGAGAGAGAGATTTTGAACAAAAAACGAATATCTCTCTCTCTCTCTTACCCTCTCTCTCTCTCTCTTGCCCTCTCTCTCTCTCTCTCTCTTTCACTCTCTCTCTCTCTCTCTCTCTCTCCTTCTCTCTCTCTCTCTCTCTGTCCCTCTCTCTCTCTCTTCCTATTTCATCTGTCACACTGTTTGACAATCTTCTTCACCTGGCTCACTTGTACTTGTAATATCGGGTGTAAGGTAAAATTTTGAACAATTATTATTATTTATAAAATGCAGAAACTTTGCAAATAAACCGATAGACTAGATATTAATTCGATTCGAAAAGTGGAACACAAAAGGAGAATTTGCGAATACCCGGTCCAGACATAAGCGTCATGGTCTTATTTATAAAGTGCAGAATCTTTGCAAATAAACGGATAAAATAGAGATTCATTCGATTCGAAAAGTGGAACACAAAAGCAGAATTTGCGAATGCCCGGTCCAGACATAAGCGTTATGGTCTTATTTATAAAGTGCAGAAACTTTGCAAATAAACGGATAAGATAGAGATTCATTCGATTCGAAAAGTGGAACACAAAAGCAGAATTTGCGAATGCCCGGTCCAGACATAAGCGTTATGGTCTTATTTATAAAGTGCAGAAACTTTGCAAATAAACGGATAAGATAGAGATTCATTCGATTCGAAAAGTGGAACACAAAAGCAGAATTTGCGAATGCCCGGTCCAGACATAAGCGCTATGGTCTTATTTATAAAGTGCAGAAACTTTGCAAATAAACGGATAAGATAGAGATTCATTCGATTCGAAAAGTGGAACACAAAAGCAGAATCTGCGAATGCCCGGTCCAGACATAAGCGTTATGGTCTTATTTATAAAGTGCAGAAACTTTGCAAATAAACGGATAGACTAGATGTTATTTCGATTCGAAAAGTGGAACACAAAAGCAGAATTTGCGAATGCCCGGTCCAGACATAAGCGTTATGGTCTTATTAATAAAATGCAGAAACTTTGCAAATAAACGGATAGACTAGATATTAATTCGATTCGAAAAGTGGAACACAAAAGCAGAATTTGCGAATGCCTGGTCCAGACATAAGCGCTATGGTCTTATTTATAAAGTGCAGAAACTTTGCAAACTAAACGGAAAAAATAGAGATTAATTCTAATCGAACAGTGGAACACAAAGGCAGAATTTGCGAACAACCGGTCCAGACATAAGCGTTATGGTCTTATTTCTAAAGTGCAGAAAATTTGCAAATATACGGATAAGATAGAGATTAATTCGATTCGAAAAGTGGAACACAAAAGCAGAATTTGTGAATACCCGGTCCAGGCATAAGCGTCATGGTCTTGTTTAAATGAAACAATGCCATTTAAAAAAATATATGGTCAATGACTAATTAAGCTAAATATGCGGAGTTCAATTAGATAACTTGATCTGTGAATTTTTTTTATAATTAGCTGTTTTTATTCTCCATCATTTAGGTTATGTGATTAAGTTTATAATTGAAATACAAACTTTATCTCACTTATCAATGTTTTGCAATAAAGGAGAGTGTGAGTGAACCTGAGCAAAGGAAATTATTTGAGAGAGTGATATTTATCATACTTTTCAGTTTGTAGTTGAATTCTAGAATGGATTCTTTATAGTTCTCATTGATTGTATGTCAGTGTGTCAGTCTTTAGGACACCGATTACCCTAACGCGGCCACAATTTACAATGTGACGGCCACAAGCCCGTTAAACGCAGAGTGGGGTATTGTTTTTTGCAAGTAATGCTATGGTTTTAATAGGATATCTGTCTCCTATTAAAATACATTCCTGTGTTGGATTTTGGATTAAATTCATGTCTTCTTCGGATTTTGGGATATTTAATTTTCATGGATTGTTATTGTGATTTTCAAGACTATTAATGTAAGTAAATGCCCAAATAGATATTTTTATTCATTTATTCTTTATTTATTTTTTTTTAGTTTTGTTTTGTTTTGAAGCATTTATTATAAGAAATTTTGTACATATGCACTTATACACCAAAGACTATATCCTTTCAACTGCTTATTATTATTATTATTATTATTATTATTATTATTATTATTATTATTATTATTATTATTATTATTATTATTATTGTTATTATTATTATTATTATTATTATTATTATTATTATTATTATTATTATTATTATTATTATTATTATTATTATATAATAATGATAATAATTAATAATAAGTGCATTGAGTGAAATCCCAATCATGGTTGCCCAAATAAAACTGGCGCTAGAATCCCGACTACCTGTCTAAACGAATGTTGTTTGTACGATACATACTAACTACACGTTCAATATCGGGGGCAGAAAATATACGTTTGGTTTTATGAAATTAAAACAGTAGTCCCACATTGTTCTTTGATGTTATTTGTGGTTGCATTTGCTTTGAAACTTACACATTATATTGTGTTACATTGTTTACAAAATATTTCTGGTACTCGTATGCATGTGTAGTCAACGGACCACCGGTCAATCGTGTTCTTTATTATTTTATTATTAATTTTGGCTTGACATCTTACATATGTGAATTTGACAGGTTGTTATGGATGGTAATTATAACATTAAGTGATTTTTAAACATTTTTACGGCGTTTTAAATGTCTTTCTTGCATTCATTGCCGAGCACCTCCACTTTTCTGTTACTATTTTAACGATCAGCTGATTTTCTCTTGCCTCCCCTTTAATTTCGCGGACTTTTTTCAGAACGAGGCGTGGGAGTGGCTAATTGGTACCATGTCAACTGTGCACCGACTAAACACCTTTATTTCACAGTAGCCAGAAGAATTAGCATCGATTGATTAAAATGAGCTCATACTATTAAGACGTTTGGACAAATTCGGTCGCCGGTGTACCACAAAAGGACAGTAAAATGGGAAAGAAAGTAGTAAAATGTAGCCTGAAAAAAGTTTCTAGGTTAAATCTGCTAACAAGATCTCAGTATAAAATACAGGGACTTTCTTTGAAATACCGAACTAAAAATGCTTGTTGGTAATCCTTTTTTAAGGGTGGGGGGGGGGGGGGCATTTATTCCAGATTTCATAAAGACTTCGTTTAGACGTCATTCATACTATTTCATATAATTTATCCTGCCTGCTATTTGTGTCACATTTGTCACCAAAATAACGATAATCCAAGCCTAGCCTATTAAAAGATTATTAAGGGTTTACAAACCAGAAATCAATACGTGACTAGGATTTTCCAAAAATAAGCATCATCTTTATTATTACAGTATCTCAGCGGGTTGAATTAATTTACTTCAAATGACAAATCGCAGATGATTGTGAGACTGGTTTTAGCGGCTATTTGACGCTATCACTATTAATCAGAAACGATAAGACGTAGGTGGAGTCATTTAATAAATAAATAAATGCTCAAAGAGAAGTTTTAAAA
>NC_088360.1:64698433-64718433 GCF_034508935.2 Berghia stephanieae | reverse complement strand
AATCCTGGCAATACATTGAGTGGACACTATTATACTGTGTGGTCAAAGCAGAGCTCATTGGAAAGACTTGGTTGAAAGACGTATCGTGGATGACAAGGGTTGGTGTGTTCAAGGAGGACGAACTATGACCACTGTCTGTCGACGGAATAATCGCTGGTGATGACGAAAATGATGGCGGATATAACGAATCTAAAATTTCAATGTTTTGTAAAGCTTGGCCTTTAAAACTAGATTCTGACGTGTTATGACGAGCTAATGAAGTTGGTCTCGATATATGATGGTGAGGGTGATGGTGAAGGTGCGTTAAGCTACTATTTGTTGGGTCTATATTTCTAATGGAAGATGGCGTTGCCAATGATGGAGAAATCAAGTTGTATTTGGACACTTGATTTACTCTTGAAGTCTTGCCTTGAGAGTTATGTGTAGATAGAGCAGCAGTGCAAGTCCTGTGTCCTGTAAAAGTGATGTCAGTGTGACTGTTGTGTGGCACAGCACTGATGGGAGGAACACCTGGCAGGACGAGCACCTCATTTTCCGGGGTGGAGTAGGACGATGAGTTACATGACACCAAACTAGAAAAACTACAAGCATTGTCGTCCCCATTCAGGCTATCTGGGGTGGGAAGGTCGGGGAAAATCGTACCGCCGCCTTCCATTGAAAACGGGTTGGATTTCGGAGGGTGGCTATAATAAGCCTTGGGATCCTTGCCTCCACTGCGTTATCTTCCACAACAATATCTCAATTCCTTAACACATTGATCCTATTCACAGCACCATTTTGAATTGTATGCCTTAATAGGTGGACTTCAAAACGTCCATGGATGTTCCTCAAGACGAAGAAATTCTACAAAAAATCATTGTGACTGAGATGAGGAAAAAATGACATCATATCTCATTTATTGAAGGTTATACTCTAAATGACTAATAGAGAGAAGAAAAAACAACGAAAAGCAGTTAACCTAATGATACGGCATAAAAGATGGACACAGTAAAACAGTACACATCCCTACGACGGTAAGATAGACACAGTAAAACAGTACATATCCCTGAGACAGTAAGATAGACACACACACACACACACACACACACACACACACACACACACACCCACCCACAGAGAGAGAGAGAGAGAGAGAGAGAGAGAGAGAGAGAGAGTGTGTGTGTGTGTGTGTGTGTAAAACAGTACACATCCATGGGACAGTGAAAACGTCACCAAAATAAATGAGCATCCCAATACGAACGAAGCACACGATGACAAAACGACACGAGTCCTCACAAAGCTCAAACACGTCGTGCAATATCACGACGCCCGTTGCTATAAGCTCAATAACAACTCGCAAAAGTACAATAATACTATAATAAGCAGCTATCGCAAGTGTATGATACTGATGTGATCATGGCAAATTGAGAGGTATCATGAATGCTGCTGCAAACGTCATTCACCTCGCCATTCACAATTCAATTAATCTCAATTTCGAAAGCTAAAAACACCGTACTAGCACTTTACAAAATATTATAATAGCTTGCAACAAATTAATAATAATCATAATCGCAACGCTCGGAGAGGGATCACAGATGACGCATGCTAAACAGATCAGAAACAATTACCACAAATCGGTCGACACTATCAGTATGTACAACGCTGTGTTATAGTTGACGATATGTAATTCATCAATCAAGTCTCGTATATGAATTAAATAAATTCAATATTTATCTATCCCCGCTACCAGGGTATCGTGATTAACGCAGTGAAGAGTGTCGATGAGATTTATCGTTCTTCTAAGTATTTCTCTATTCTGTCTGACTAGAAGCCAAATTACTTCAACAATAGTAATAATACATTATGTCCTCTTGTGAAAAAACACAATAACTACATCAAGTACTAAATTAACATGACAAAGCCACTATTGCTTCCACAACTACCGATACAATCATCATCATCGTCGTCGTCGTCGTCGTTATCATCATTATCATTTTCGTCGTCAACACAACTAATATCATGAATGCTGCTACATACGTCACAACCAAATCATTCACAATTAATCTCAATTTCGAAATCTAAAAACACTGCACTAGCATTTTACAAAATAGTATAATAGCTTGCAACAAATTAATAATAATCATAATCGGACGCAAATTCGCTTTATTTTCGTGGACAAGTAAATGTGACAAAGGCCCGAGCAATCGAGAGATAAGGGTGGGGGGGGGGAGAGGGGAGAGAGAGAGAGAGAGAGAGAGAGAGAGAGAGAGAGAGAGAGAGAGAGAGAGAGAGAGAGAGAGAGAGAGGATGCCACTGAAAGCATAGGAGTCGTGGTCAAAACACTTCATTGTCTTGATGTCTTATCATCGAGTTTAACAACCTCCGGCACCATCGGGTTACCTTTAAATATAGTATCTAGTACATTAATAAATAGGGTACGGGGAAATTTCCGCTATAACACGTATGTACAAAGGTGAATAAAACATCTCTGTATTGAAAGTTATGAATAAATAAATAAATAATAATAATAATAATAATAATAATAATAATAATAATAATAATAATAATAATAATAATAATAATAATAATAATAATAATAATAATAATAACTTAATAATAATAATAATAGACGTCTAATAATAATAATAATAATAAAATAATAATAATAATAATAATAATAATAATAATAATAATAATAATAATAATAATAATAATAATAATAATAATAATGCTGAAAACGTATACAACGCTATAACATCAGACTTAAAGCGCCTAAATACGATTCAATAGTCTGATGTCACGCCGCATGGCAACGGCGGCCATCTTGGTTCTAAACAAAGAAAATCATTACTTTTTGTTTTTCATGCTGGCCAGAACTTTTTATATGCCTTGTGATCAGAATGTGTAAAAGTCAAAACATGATCAAATTTATGTGCTTTTATCCCTCTGGATACCCTTTATGCTCGCCGGAGATATATTTCATACGGGCGTCCGCCATTGTTCCGGTAGTTTAGAGCCAGTGTTACTAAGTTGCCATGCGTCATTAGGAAGGAAGTGACTTTACGACTGTTGAAGAGTATTGCAAATTACTTCAACTGAAACATTCACTCACTCACACACAAAAACACACACACTCACACATACACGTACACACACACCACAAACACAAGGACACACAAGACAACACCATAGCTGCCAACTATTCAAAATGCAAAAACGTATTATTATACGCGGTGCGGCGCAGACGCCCAATTCATGTCTTAAAATGGCATATTTATTAATGTACTTAAGTACTAGAATGGTCAGAACTGTAATACTAAGAGAAGCTTACCTTTATCATCATACTGGGTAGGCATAAGTGATGGGGAGGTGGTGACAGAAGCAGATTACTGTGGCTTGGGCTTAAAGCCTCCTTTGTGGCTGTCTTTGCCCTCTTCAGGAACTCTGAGTCAAGTTAGGAAAAATAAGACTGACTTCAGGGGCAGCCTGAGCACAGACATGCTTTCAGTACTTCTCATTGTCAAGTCTAATAGCACTCCATGCTATGACAGTGAGTTCAGCTCAGAGTTCCTGAAGAGGGCAAAGACAGCTGCATTGGTGTGAGCATTATATTTTTTTTTTGTTTTTTTTTTTTGTTTTTGTTTTTTTTGTTGTTTTTTTTTTGTTTTTGTTTTTTTTTTTTTTGGGGGGGGGGGGGGGGGGTTCTGGATTTTTTTTGTTTTTCTGGATTGGCCAAATCGTACTAAGTACGATTTTATCGTACTGGTTGGCAGCTATTGAAACCAGACGCCTATCTTGTTTCTCATAATATCATCTACTAGAATCGAAAAAAGGTAAGTTTTAAGCGAACATTTAAAAATAGGCAAAATAGGCAAAGATTCTTTTTCACAAATGCTCTGTTGTAAGGCGGAACAGAGGGTCCGAAATGAGAAAAGGATCTCATTCCAGCGTTTTTCAATATTTGAGGGACAACTGGCCGAACGTAAGGGGCGTGGATTTGAATATCTTTCAATTAATAATAATAATAAAAATAATAATAATAATAATAATAATAATAATAATAATAATAATAATAATAATAATAATAATAATAATAATAATAATAATAATAATAATAATAATAATAATAATAATAATAATAATAATAATATATACTTTATTCATCCAAAAAAATGGAAATTCGTTTACAGACGTGGCAAGCATGAAAATGTATAAACACACAGTTGAGAATCTATGGCGACAATGTATACATATATAATATATGCAAATGCACAAAAATGTAAAAATATAAAAGCAAGAACCAAAAGCAACACTTTATATATTAATTTGATAAATTGAGATAGGCCATACCTCTGGCCTTTAGTCCGAACATGTGTGTGTATATTTAAAAGATACGAGTATTTAATTTAACTCACAGTTGCGCGTTAAAAATTCGAACACCATGTGGCAAAAATGAACTAAGGTGACGTGTTGTCTTTGTTTTTATAGATAAAAGGCGACGGCTCCTCATGGAGAACTTATTATATTTGTGAAGGGGATGATCGCCATCCTTCATAACTTTCTCCATTTTACTTAGACAATTAGTTCCGAAAGGTAGGAAGGGACAGTAAGTACTTTCAAGAAAACGATACACGCAAGTTTGAATTTAATCCTTTTCTCAACAGGTCATGAAGCAGAGATCTGGCAAAATCACACCTACGCTCCGTGAATACTTGTCTGGCACCAATGTTCTGGGCAATCTGAAGACGTTTCAATTTATGTTGCGAAACGCCAAAATAAAAAAATAAACAAACAAAAAAATAATAATATAAAAAAACAGAGCATTACAATAATCCAATGTCAATATCACGAGGGACACAACCAGGTGTTCGGTCACATCCTGATATAATGCCTAATGGCAGCAATCTACATTAATAAAAAAAAAACACAGAAAAAGAGCAAGTCTGTGTATGCCGTCCACATGGAAAACTAAACAACTATCTACTACAAAAACAAACCCGTTCCTTAACATTTTTATTCTTCTTATGCAAGATGTAGAGATTTTTGTGATTAAGGTCGACTGTACAATGGCATAATAATGATGTTTAATCGATTTTATTCGATCCCTATTATTTACGACACCTTTTTAAACTGGACGCGAGCAAGCGAATCCATACGTTACTCGTTCACAATACATACATACATCCTTCAAAGTTTAAAGCACAACATTATGTTTTGAAGCGTTTTTTGATTACAAATATAAACATATTCAAGAACTCTACTTAACCCTGTCCACTCGCTCCTATTCTTTTAAGACAGCCATTTTGGTGATAAGTGGGCGAGAGAGAGAGAGAGAGAGAGAGAGAGAGAGAGAGAGAGAGAGAGAAAGAGAGAGAGAGAGAGAGAGAGAGGGGGAAAAAAATTATAGAATATTAACCAGTAGATTGTCGACCAATCTTCTTCTTCTTCTTCTTCGTTCCTCTGATGGACATCTATGGCTGCAGTCCGATATCTGCTATGAAGTCTGTGGTCCGCTTTAGGTCCTCAGCCTCACCATAGAGCTTTGTGTTGAGTGTTGTAGGGGTGACCCAGTGGTTCGAACGTTGCACGTTGTATAATGGGCAATCCATAAGCACATGTAAAGTGGTTTCATGGTCGGTTCCACATGGGCAATAAGGGGTTGTTCCAATACCTAGCTTTGTAAACATATGTCCTCTTAGTCTATTGTGTCCTGTTCGGAGGCGGAATAGAGTGACTTGGCTACTTCGCTGGATGGCATGGATTGGATCCTGCTTGTTGTGTTCTAGGTGTGTGTCATTCCTTTCTTTGTCTATTTTTAGCTTTATTATTTTCTTTTGCTGATGGTAAGTGATTGACGACTTCGGTTGTTCCTTCTGGGCTCCTTCTTTGGCCAGTTGATCGGCAATTTCATTTCCATATATACCTACATGACTTGGAATCCACTGCAGCACAATTTTTCCTGTTTTATCAGATAAGCCCTCAAGGGCCTCCACAGTGTGTGCGGCTTCAGAGTCCTGGTAATTTTCAATAGACCGGAGAGCATCATCAGAGTCTGTCAAGTAAACCACATTTTTCCCGTATATTCTGTGATCTCTGGATAGTTCTTTTGTTGCATTGAGGATGGCTTTTTTCTTCAGTTTTAGTACTTGTGCACATTGAACCCACTGATACAGATATTTTTGTTTCTGTTTTATCTGTCCAGTGTATGAGTGCACCAGCACCTCCATTCATGAGGGGGCCGGAAACTGAGCCATCTGTATAAACTCTTATCCAGTTGGTCATTGGGTATTTTTTATCGATCATCTTTAGGGTTTGAGCATTGTCATTATTGCTTCGAATGTTTTTCTTGTTGATGGTTATGGATTTTTGTTTCTTTTTCCACGGTGGTGGTTTGAGATTTGGGACATTGATTTGGGCAATATCTTCCTTTGGTGTCACTTTATATTCGCTCTCTAGTTTTTGTCCCAAGGCGATGAAGTTTTCCCTTTTGAGTCGATTCTCTTTCTTTTCCATTGTACTTGGATGCAGTGGTTGGGATTCCATGAATTTTATCTTTGAGAATTGTGTCGACCAATCAAAATTCGGGATAAATGACGCTCGACCAAGCTCGTTCAGACTAACAAAGCTGGTTGTTGTTTACCTAAGAAAATACAAGAAGTTGATGTTACTCTGCTCTTTGTATTCTTTTTGTTTTGTTTGTTTTTTTTTAGACCGCGAGGTGCGTGATATTATTTCTCACAAGATTCTCTCAATTAGACGATACCCGTTATATGATACACATGTCGGTACGATTGATCAAGCTGGAAGAACAGGATTTTTACTTAAAACTGACTCTCTCTCTCTCTCTCTCTTTCTCTCTCTCTCTCTCTCTCTCTCTCTCTCTCTCTCTCTCTCTCTCTCTCTCTCTCTCTCTCTCTCTCTCTCCCTCTCTCTTCTTTCTTTTTCTTGGGGGTGGGGGATGCTTTTATCGCCTGCATTTTTTAATGACAACCCTCGATAATTTTGTCTAGCTCAATACGAATTTCAAAAATTGGGGGGGGGGGGGGGGGGGGGCTCAGAGCAAACATGATTTGGAGGAACGGTGATGTAAGCGGAAGGAGGAGGTATGGGGGTATTGGGGGGGGGGGGGGGGGGTTTGAAGTAAGTAACCGTGGATGAGTGGATGGATGGATAGATTGTGACAAACTGAAAGTTAAGCCAGCCAAAAAGATAAGTAGATAGATAGATAGATAGATAGATAGATAGATAGATAGATAGATAGATAGATAGATAGATAGATAGATAGATAGATAGATAGATAGATAGATAGATAGATAGATAGATAGATAGATAGATAGATAGATAGATAGATAGATAGATAGATAGATAGATAGATAGATAGATGATAGATAGATAGATAGATAGATAGATAGATAGATAGATAGATAGATAGATAGATAGATAGATGATAGATAGATAGAATAGATAGATAGATAGATAGATAGATAGATAGATAGATAGATAGATAGATAATAGATAATAGATAGATAGATAGATAGATAGATAGATAGATAGATAGATAGATAGATAGATAGATAGATAGATAGATAGATAAGATAGATAGATAGATATGATAGATAGATAGATAGATAGATAGATAGATAGATAGATAGATAGATAGATAGATAGATAGATAGATAGATAGATAGATAGTAATAGATAGATAGATAGATAGATAGATAGATAGATAGATAAGATAGATAGATAGATAGATAGATAGATAGATAGATAGATAGATAGATAGATAGATAGATAGATAGATAGATAGATAGATAGATAGATAGATAGAAGATAGATAGATAGATAGAAGATAGATAGATAGATAGTATAGATAGATAGATAGATAGATAGTGATAGATAGATAGATAGATAGATAGAGATAGATAGATAGATAGATAGATAGATAGATTAATGATAGATAGATATGATTAGATAGATAGATACTAGATGATAGATGATAGATAATTGTAGCATATTGTGTGATGACTGTTGATACTTGTGATAGAAATAGATTGGTTCAGATAGTGAATGATATGATAGACTGGTTCCAATACCTTGTGTGATTGATTCTGGTTCCAATCCCTTGTGTGATTGATTCTGGTTCCAATACCTTGTGTGATTGATTCTGGTTCCAAATAACCTTGTGTGATTGATCTGGTTCCAAAACTTGTGTGATTGATTCTGGTTCAATACCTTGTGTGATTGATTCTGGTTCCAACTGATGTCTGTCCAAACTTGTGTGATTGATTCTGGTTCCAATACCTTGTGTGATTGATTCTGGTTCCAATACCTTGTGTGATTGATTCCTGGTTTCAATACCTTGTGTGATTGATTCTGGTTTCAATACTTGTCGTGATTGATTCTGGTTCCAAAACTTTGTGTGATTGATTCTGGTTTCAATACCTTGTGTGATTGATTCTGGTTCCAATACCTTGTGTGATTGATTCTGGTTCCAATACCATGTGTGATTGATTCTGGTTTCAATACCTTGTGTGATTGATTCTGGTTCCAATACCTTGTGATTGATTCTGGTTCCAATAACTTGTGTGATTGATTCTGGTTCCAATAACTTGTGTGATTGATTCTGGTTACAATACCTTGTGTGATTGATTCTGGTTTCAATACCGTGTGTGATTGATTCTGGTTCAATACTTTGTGTGATTGATTCTGGTTCAAATAACTTGTGTGATTGATTATGGTTCAAATAACTTGTGTGATTGATAATGGTTCCAATACTTTGTGCGATTGATTATGGTTCCAATACCTTGTGTGATTGATTCTGGTTCCAATACCTTGTGTGATTGATCCTGGTTTCAATACCTTGTGTGATTGATTCTGGTTTCAATACATTGTGTGATTGATTCTGGTTCCAATACCTTGTGTGATTGATTCTGGTTCCAATACCTTGTGTGATTGATTCTGGTTCCAATAACTTGTGTGATTGATCCTGGTTTCAATACCTTGTGTGATTGATCCTGGTTTCAATACCTTGCGTGATTGATTCTGGTTCCAAAACTTTGTGTGATTGAT
The DNA here is from genome assembly GCF_034508935.2 of Berghia stephanieae. Taxonomy (NCBI): domain Eukaryota; kingdom Metazoa; phylum Mollusca; class Gastropoda; order Nudibranchia; family Aeolidiidae; genus Berghia; species Berghia stephanieae. Next base: position 64,709,385 of record NC_088360.1, on the reverse strand, counting down.
TCTGGTTTCAATACCTTGTGTGATTGATTCTGGTTCCAATACCTTGTGTGATTGATCCTGGTTTCAATACCTTGTGTGATTGATTATGGTTCCAATACTTTGTGTGATTGATCCTGGTTCCAATAACTTGTTTGATTGATTCTGGTTTCAATAACTTGTGTGATTGATTCTGGTTCCAATAACTTGTCTGATTGATTCTGGTTCCAATAACTTGTGTGATTGATCCTGGTTTCAATACCTTGTGTGATTGATCCTGGTTTCAATACCTTGTGTGATTGATTCTGGTTCCAAAACTTTGTGTGATTGATTCTGGTTTCAATACCTTGTGTGATTGATTCTGGTTCCAATACCGTGTGTGATTGATCCTGGTTTCAATACCTTGTGTGATTGATTATGATTCCAATACTTTGTGTGATTGGTCCTGGTTCCAATAACTTGTTTGATTGATTCTGGTTCCAATAACTTGTGTGATTGATTCTGGTTCCAATAACTTGTCTGATTGATTATGGTTCCAATAACTTGTGTGATTGATTCTGGTTCCAATACCTTGTATGATTGATCCTGGTTTCAATACCTTGTGTGATTGATTCTGGTTCCAATACTTTGTGTGATTGATTCTGGTTCAAATAACGTGTGATTGATTCTGGTTCCAATACCTTGTGTGATTGATTATGGTTCCAATACTTTGTGTGATTGATTATGGTTCCAATAATAATAATAATAATAATAATAATAATGCTGAAAACTTATATAGCGCTATAACTCCGAGACACCAGACTCTAAGCGCTTAAATTACAAATTACTTTGGCTGAAACATACTCATTCACACACACAAGCACACACACATACACACACACAACACAACACACAACACAAACCAAACCTATCTTGCTTCTCATACCATCTACTAAAATCGAAACAAATATGTTTTAAGCGAACGTTTAAAAATAGACAAAGATTCTTTTTCACGAATGCTCTGCGGTAAGGCGTTCCAAATAGAGGGTCCGAAATGAGAAAAGGATCTCATTCCAGCATTTTTCCGAATTCGAGGGACAACTAGTTTTGTGGAATCACTGGCCGAACGTAAGGGGCGGGGTTTTGAATATCTTTCAATTAGTTCTGAAAGGTAGGAAGGGGCAGTACCTTCAAGACAACGATACACTAAAACACAAGCTTTGAATTTAATTCTTTTCTCAACAGGCAGCCAATGCAGGTCATGAAGTAGAGGTCCGGCAGAGTCGCACCTACGCTTCATAAATACTAGTCTGGCAGCGCTGTTTTGGACAATCTGAAGACGTTTCAGATTGTATTGCGAAACGCCAAACAACAGAGCATTACAATAATCCAATTTCGATAGTACGAGGGACACAACCAGGTGCTTGGTCACCATCCTCAGATATGAACCGTCTAATGGAAGCAATCTTTTTTAGTTGGAAAAAGAGAGATCTAACCAAATTATTAACCTGATGCTCCATCGACAGTCCAGAGTCTAAGAATGTGCCAAGGTTTTTCACTTTGTCAACAATTTGAATAGAGGCATCCCCCAACTTCAAATCTGTTTCACTTTTCCACTTCCTGTTCCCCACATACAGCACCTCCGTCTTATCATCATTCAGTTTCAGTCTGTTCTCATTCATCCATTTCTTAACACTTTGGATACAATTTTTACTATTGGCTGATACTTCTTGTAAATTTCTCATATTGGAAACGCAGTACAATTGCGTATCATCAGCGTATTGATGGTAAGACAGACCAAAACTTCTGATGATTTTAGACAGAGGGCCAACGTACAAAACAAAAAGAACGGGTCCAAGTACTGAACCCTGGGGAACCCCACAATCAAGAAAGATTTCCTCCGATCTATATTCATCCACCGTAATAATCTGTTTACGATTAAACAAATATGACCTAAACCAATCAAGCGCTGCACCAGACACGCCATAAGTAATTTCAAGACGTTTGAGAAGAAGATTGTGATCAATAGTATCAAAAGCAGACGATAGGTCAAGCAAATTCAGCAAAGAACATGAACCATTGTCTATAACAGAGAGGAGATCATTAACAACCCTAACAAGTGCGGTTTCCGTCGAATGATGTTGCCTATAAGCAGACTGAAATTTTTCTTCAAGACAATTATTTTTAAGATGAGACAGTAATTGTTTCAAAACAAGCTTTTCTAAGATCTTAGAGAGAAAAGGAAGATTAGAGACAGGGCGATAGTTTTTTAAGTTCTCTTTATCGAGATCAGGTTTTTTCAAAAGGGGTTTGACATGAGCAACTTTGTAAATGTCTGGTACAGCACCTGACTGCAACGAATTATTAACAATACATGTAAATGGTGTTAAAATTACATCAATGCATTTTTTTAAAATGGCAGTATTTAAGGGGTCTAAATCACAACTTTTAGTTGGAGACGACATAATGCAATCACGTAAGTCAGCTTCAGTAATCTTTGAAAAATGTGTTAACGAATCACCATGAAACTTGTCAAATGTTGTAGGGATCGATTCAGACGAGAGTTCCTTCCTGATGGTATCCGTTTTTTCTTTAAAATATTGACCAAAGCGAGTTGGTAGATCTGCACGATCGATTAAAGATGGGAGAGCTGGTTGCGTCTGTTGTCCCAGCAGTTCCTTGGTCAAGGCAAAGAATTGTCTCGAACGTCCCACGTTTTTGAGGCTTTCTTCATAGAATTTCTTTTTGGCCCTGAAATTGACGGCTTTTGCATCATTTCTAGCCGCGATGTATCGCTTCTTATCGACAGCATCTCTGGACTTGAGCCATTTTCTTTCTGCCCGCCTCCTGGCTAATCCATTCAATTTTATTTCGGTATTATACCAGGGTGCTTGACGTCTCACTTTTACTGCTCTAGTTGTTAAGGGAGCATGCTTGTCCACCGTACCAACAATTGACTCGTGGAGACCATTCGCATCATGTTTATTTTTAACGTTATGGTCAAGGTCTTGTTTAAAAATGTTCATGTTTATATTCTTCAAATTACGAGATGTTATCATCTTTTTTACTTCGTGCTTCATTGGAAATAAAACGCAAAACACAATTAAATGATGGTCAGAGATTAATTTATCAATATTTGAGACAGATGAAGAGAGAGAATGTTCAATGTCTGTAATGACATGATCTATTGTGTGGCCATGGTTGTTTGTAGGACCGCTTACAAGTTGAATATTGTTGTTTGTGTCAATAATCTCCCGAAATACTTTCGATTCATTTTTGTTTCCGAAATAATCAATGTTAAAATCACCCATAAAAATATTATGCTTTTTGTTAATGGATTGCATTGACATAAATTCTCCGAACTCAGATAAAAAATCAATTGTTGATATTTTGTTTTGTTGGCTTGGTGGTGGGCGGTAGACACAGTGAAACGACTTTTTAAAATTATTTTCATGAATGGCAAATCCAGCGTATTCAAAACTTCTAAAATTATCATGGTGAAATGATATCTTGTCAAAGAGTGACAAGTTGTAAATAATTGCAATACCACCTCCTTTCCTCCCAATGCGTGGAAATGATTTAATACAAAAGCCTTCGGGTGTAATTGCTTTCATAATTGGATCATCATATGAATGATTAAGCCATGTTTCCAAGATGACAAAAATATTAATTTTATGATCTTCAATAATGTCGATTATGTCTTGAGTTTTATTACGACACGATCTAACATTTAGTAATCCAATTTTTAAACTGGTATGATCACTACGTGCAGCTTGTTGTTGTTGTTGTTGTTGTTGTTGTTGTTGTTGTTGTTGTTGTTGCTCAAGACGGTGCTGTTGCTGCGAGTTGTTGTCATGGTGGTCGTTAATTTCATACTGACTGTCACGGACAGTGTTGACATTTGACAAGGAACGGTGAGGATTACTCATTGAAGTGATTAGATTGGATGGGGGACGAGTGTTGATAAATTGAAGCGAGGATCGAGGTCGTAGGGGGAGCGGGCGTGGGGTTGGCCGATGACCAATGACGGTGGTTATAGGGCGTTGTTTTCGTCTACCCCCTCTGAGTCTGTTCACAAAATTAGTATTATAAATAGATCGATGTACACGGTAGTTGTTAAAAGTTGTAAAATATAGCACAGTGAATAAAGTTTCCAATACCTTGTGTGATTGATTCTGGTTCCAATACCTTGTGTGATTGATCCTGGTTTCAATACCTTGTGTGATTGATTCTGGTTTCAATACATTGTGTGATTGATTCTGGTTCCAATACCTTGTGTGATTGATTCTGGTTCCAATACCTTGTGTGATTGATTCTGGTTCCAATACTTTGTGTGATTGATTCTGGTTCAAATAACTTGTGTGATTGATTATGGTTCCAATACTTTGTGTGATTGATTATGGTTCCAATACCTTGTGTGATTGATTCTGGTTCCAATACCTTGTGTGATTGATCCTGGTTTCAATACCTTGTGTGATTGATTCTGGTTTCAATACATTGTGTGATTGATTCTGGTTCCAATACCTTGTGTGATTGATTCTGGTTCCAATACCTTGTGTGACTGATTCTGGTTCCAATACCTTGTGTGATTGATTCTGGTTCCAATACCATGTGTGATTGATTATGGTTCCAATACCTTGTGATTGATTCTGGTTCCAATACCTTGTGTGATTTATTCTGGTTCCAATACTTGTGTGATTGATCCTGGTTTCAATACCTTGTGTGATTGATTCTGGTTTCAATGATGGCACCCTGTTTTCTATTTTCTAGTCTAAATTATAGTCTGGTCGTCAATAAATATCATTCTTCCTCTTTTACGTCGTGTAATCTTAAGACTCTGCCTATACAGCTTGCTAATAAAATACCTATTCATTAATAGTCCTGCGAAGGACTGGTTATATACACACTTCCAATGAGTATGGAACCGGAAGAGAAGAAGGTGTGAAATCGCGACTTCGCTTTACTATTTTAAGTCCATGTGTATCAAGAAGTGTTTTGCGTTATGTGTTTGTGCGTATTTGTGATTGAGTATATTTGTCTGTGTGTATGTGTGTGTGTGTGTGTGTGTTTGTGTGTGTTTGTGTATGTGTGTGTATTTTTTCTTAATCTCCTTCAGGATGAGAAATGGAAAAATATTTGGAAATGTGTAAATATTTGGAAATAGTAGCTATCGAGATGGAACTATGATTTCGTTCTTCAGCTCTCTTTTTGACTAAGACCCACAACAGTATAAAAAAACTGACTTAAGCTGGATATCTATCGTTATGTCTATCAGCCAGAATTCTTTCCCCTCAATCACTCGCGAATGTGATAAATAACTTGACAAGCAGTTATTTTAATAACCATCATTATCACGTTCAAAAAACATTTCACACTGAGCAAAACCACGACTAGTTTTGTCGCATTCAGCATTACAAGCAGTGAGCGCTTTAATACGCTACAACAGTCGTAATGTCACTTCCCTCGTAATGACGCATGGTAATCTAGTAACTTGCTCTATACTATCGGAACAATGGCGGTCGCCCTAATGAAATATTTCTCCGACGGAGATAAAAGCGTATCCAGAGGGAAAAAAACATTATAAATCTGATCATGTTTTGAATTTTACACATTATGATCACAAGACATATGAAAAGTTCTAGCCAACATGAAGAATAATAAGTACCGATTTTCTTTGTTTAGAACCAGGATGGCCGCAGTTGCTGGGCGACGTGACATCAGACTATTGCATCCAATTGGCCTACTGATATTAATAAGCCGGAGACGCAGTTGTCGTGCTTCCGATGCCTTGCTTAGCGGTTGCCATTATGATTTTTCAATAGCCAACTTTTTTCTTCTTCTACAATTTGCCTCTTGGAAAAACCAATGAATTTGGCGCTCTGGCAACCTGTTGGCATTTTTCTCATAACATATTATATCTATCTATAGATTGTTTATGCAATTGTTTTTTTATCGATAAATTATGACTAAAGGCAAAGCATACATTATTCAGTAAAGGCAGCCAAGGCAGAGAGATAAGATATATATAATACATATATAATATATAATATAAATTAGCATTTATATAGTGTAATATCCACTAAAGATGGAAACCTTGAGAGAAAGAATTATTTTATGCTGGGAGGAGATAACCATTGACTTTGTAATCGTTGGACCAAAATACGTAAGGGAGTGTGCTACATAGACGATTTCTTACATGATGAGGAGAATTATAATGAAACTAATGTTTATGGTGATATAATTAATGCTTGCTAAAAACTGGAAGATCGTCGCCATTTTGCTCTCGGCAATGTGGCGTCATTTATCTCTGATATACTATTTCTGAGCACGGTTTTGAAAAATCATTGTATCTTTTTTTTTGTTTCTCAATTCATATTCATGAAATTTGGAGTCTACGTATAAGAATTTTGAATTTGAAAAAACATTCAATGAAGAGCCTCGGAGATAAAAGTTGACAAAAAGCGGCGCGTTTTGATTTTTTCTTTTCTTTTCTTTTTTTTTTTTTTTTTTTTTTTTTTTTTTTTTTTTTTTTTTTTTTTTTTGGGGGGGGGGGGGGTGACTATCTGAAATACATATAAATAAATAAACTTTAAACGTCTAGATTTTATGTTTTGTTTTTGTTTTAATGGCCAAAATGCAAAAAGTCAATTAGCCTGGTACTGCAGTCGTATTGATTTCGCTCAAGGGAAGAAACGCATTTCTTATCCATTGATTTAAACCATGTCCCGAATGACTTAGAGTGAGGCAGCCGATTCGTCTTTGAAGGACTCGTTAATGTTATTAGTGGATCTTAACCCCCTTGTAAATAAGCACATTTAAGCTTTTATCTCTTACTGGCGTCGAGGGCTCACTTTATGACGATATTAAGAGCGTGGTCAGTGAAGAGAGAGTACACGAGCCTAGAAATATTTAATGAATGGACGAAATGCCCTCAGACAAGGGGGCAGACTAAACGAGAAAGATTAAGACTGGGGCTATGTGACTGGCCATGACAAAGAAGGAGAAAATAGAAAGAAACAAGAGTTTAAATGGCTTGATGACGAAGGAATATCAAACCTCAGAGTGGGCTTGAAAATAAAGATAACGTTAAAGAAGGAGGAGTGTGGATATGAGATAGAAGGAGATAAGTCAAACCACGTATGTCAAGGACGAGAAAGCGAGGGTGGGGAAGCCATGAGTTAACAGGAATGAGGGACGAACGAATCAACGCATTGCATTGCTATTGTATAGAAAGTACTCTAAAGTACTCTCTCTCTCTCTCTCTCTCTCTCTCTCTCTCTCTCTCTCTCTCTCTCTCTCTCTCTCTCTCTCTCTCTCTCTCTCTCTCTCTCTCTCTCTCTCTCTCTCTCTCTCTCTCTCTCTCTCTCTCTCTCTCTCTCTCTCTCTCTCTCTCTCTCTCTCTCTCTCTCTCTCTCTCTCTCTCTCTCTCTCTCTCTCTCTCTCTCTCTCTCTCTCTCTCTCTCTCTCTCTCTCTCTCTCTCTCTCTCTCTCTCTTCTCTCTCTCTCTCTCTCTTCCTCTCTCTCTCTCTCTCTCCTCCTCTCTCTCTCTCTCTCTCTCTCTCTTCTCTCTCTCTCTCTCTCTCTCTCTCTCTCTCTCTCTCTCTCTCTCTCTCTCTCATAATTTGAATGCAAAGTTTGAGCTGAGTGATTTTCTATTCTAGAAAAAGGTTACTTTCACCATTTGCTCGGCGATTCTGTCTTTCTCTTTAAAAAACGCGTATTTTAAATTCTGGCCAGAAAACTCCTCATTCAAATATCGATCGATTGATATGACCTTGCCTTCATCTTGTCAAAAACTCTAAAATCATGGACTTCAATAAATTATTATTATTATTATTATTATTATTATTATTATTATTATTATTATTATTATTATTATTATTATTATTATTATTATTATTATTATTTATTATTATTATTATCATTATTATTATTATTATTTTTATTATTATTATTATTATTATTATTATTATTTATTATTATTATTATTATTATTTATTATTATTATTATCATTATCATTATTATTATTATTATTATTATTATTATTATTATTATTATTATTATTATTATTATTGTTATTATTATTTATTATTATTATTATTATTATTATTATTATTATTATTATTATTATTATTATTATTATTATTATTATTGATTTCCCCGGCTCGTCTGGTAAAACATTTTAAAACCCAACCAAAATAAAAATTGTAAAAGATAAAATAGCATTTAGAAAGACGTATAAATGTTTCTGTCGCACACTGACAAAATACGTTTTTCTTCTTTTTATTTTCATTTTACTAGATACTTCATAGATAGCTTAAAGGGTTTTGAACAGGAAACTTCAAAGTGGTGTAAGGTCATGGGTTTAAGACTTTGAATACGTAGAGAGAGAGAGAGAGAGAGAGAGAGAGAGAGAGAGAGAGAGAGAGAGAGAGAGAGAGAGAGAGAGCGAGAGAGAGAGAGCGAGAGAGAGAGAAGAGAGAGAGAAGAGAAAGAGAGAGAAATAGAGAGGAGAGAGGGGGGAGAAAGAGAGAGAGAGAGAGAGGGAGAGAGAGAGAGAGAGAGAGAGAGAGAGAGAGAGAGAGAGAGAGAGAGAGAGAGAGAGAGAAATAGATATAAGTAAAGGTTTTCCGACCTAAATGATAAATACTTATTTTATCGGTGAGCAGCAGAAAAACGTTTGGAAGATTGTCCTAACTCCAACTTCGATAATCGGAACTTAGTCGCCCCTTAATGGGCATGATCTATATTAACTTTCCATGTGCTCGAGGTCATTGGTCACATTGCAAAATGTGCTCAAAGTGACCTACATAGTGAAAAGTGTTCACAGATTTTGAACTATCTAACATTGGGATTGGTCATTGTGTTGAGCTTGACACATGGGTCTGTTTACAACTTTCATAAACAAAGCAGCGTGTTTACATTTGTTCAGAAATGTCCAATCGTTGGACAGCAACAAATCACGTGATTAATGACTCGGTTGGACGAAAACATGAATATAGATCGCTCCCATTATACCACAGAAAATTATGCCCCACGTTTCACCACTCTCACGCTCATGATTTTAAACGGGCCATCTCACACGATTCGAGTAGCCTACCATTGCTGCCAGTGGCCACATGCGTGATTCAAAATGGTTACTCAGAAAATCCCGTTATTAATTTTCTTTTTCTAAATTATATATATTTTTTAAAGTTTTGTTTCCGAGTCCAGTCGATGTTTTATTAATCAAAATCGGTGGGTTTTTCAACAGGGTCAAGGAGTATGTAGTGTTTGGCTAGGCGTAAGGTTCTATTTGGTCTTTTTAAAAGTCGATATTAGGCACGGCTGCCATCTGGTAGCTCTGTAACCTACTTAGTATCTTTTCATCTGTTCTCACGCCCCCATGATACCAGTAGAGTTGACTTTAAAATTTGTACTATCTTTGAATAGCTGCCCCAGTTAGTTCCAGCGTGGCAATCTTGCATAATTGTATTAATTTAATCGTCGGTTTCCTTTTTATATATCTAGTCCGTTACAAGTCACGTGCGCAAGGAATATCGCAAATTCCTCCAAAGTTACGAAATGTAGTGCAGTGATTTTTTGCATGCGGGCTTATATTTTAAGTGGCATTACGAATTTTGAATACCGATAGTGACTGACCAAACAGATTTCTCACGATGCCGAAATCCTTTGATATTTTAATCGTTTGCAATAAAATGTAACTTCAAAATGTTTACAATAATGGTGTGTTGATTATCTTTCCCATGAGGAAAATATTCACGACAAATTTGCAATCAGTGGTGTTAGCTAAGCAAATAATTTTGGGTAGTTTCAAATAGTGTGTAATGATGTAATTTAAATAGTGCTTAACAGCGTTGGAAAAAAAAACTCACGGCGTTTATACTTTATCTCTTCCCTAGTAGACAACGGACATGTAATATATTGGTCGACACAAGCAGCCCGTTAGGTGCTTAAAAGTTTTTTGGACAAAGACATTGCTATTAAAAAAAGGGGAGGAGGGGAGGGGGGTCCTCCAAATTTTTGCTCCCGTCTTCGAAAGGGCGAGGAAAAATGCCTTGCACAAAGACATAATCCCCAACCAACTATTGAGCGAGACAACTTATAAAGGTCGCACAAGACATGTCACGAAAACCCACTGGTCACCTATCGAGCACGGTACCCTATATTATGTTTGCTAATCTTGAACTATGTTTACTGGGGAGGGAGGGAAGGGGGGGGGGGGATTTGAATGTAATAATGTGAAATGTTACGAAATCTTAACTTCTTTAATACCAGAATCCATGTAGGTTTTGTACAGTATAACCTTTTAAAGGAACCGCAGTTTTCAAATACAAGAGGTGCATAATTAGAATGACATAATTATAAATTTGACCTCTCCGCTTTCAATTTCGAAAGTCATTCTCTATTCAAGATGAACGATATAGTTTAAAGATTGCCTTAACTACGAAAACGCTGGTTATCCAAAATTACATTATCAAATGACGTGTGGGAGTTGGAAATAGGAGTAAAGGGATTACCACACATTACAATACAGAAACATAGACCAACAGTTCGTTGTGAAAGGGCCGATAGGAATATGACGAGAAGGCAAACTACAGCCTATAGTTTGGTCGTGCCCATGAAACAAATTAGACTATAAAGGATTGACCAAAGCCAAAGCTTGGCTAACTGCTACTGCTGCTGCTATTAGCTGTTGTATGTTGTGACCCGAAGCTGTTGTTACACGACAGACATTCATTCCACTGACATTCACATGAGTCAGCCGGCCTATTAGTGGCCAAGTAATTAGGAATAACCAACTATCAACTAGCCTCTCCTTTAACAGCCAACTCTCTCTCTCTCTCTCTCTCTCTCTCTCTCTCTGTCTCTCTCTCTCTCTCTCTCTCTCTCTGTCTCTCTCTCTCTCTCTCTCTCTCTCTCTCTCTCTCTCTCTCTTTGCTTATGGACTCACCTCGCCGTGTCACAGAGAGAGCGAGAGAGCGAGAGAGATGCT
>NC_088360.1:64545933-64690933 GCF_034508935.2 Berghia stephanieae | reverse complement strand
AAACCCCCGGAGTCAACTTGTCATTTGCAGTGTAACGCAATTTTCCATGGTTAAAAATATAATTTGTTTCTTTTTCGTTACCTTTTTTCCCCTGTTTCACACACACACACACACACACACACACACATACACACACAAACACACATACACACGCACATAATATATATATGTATATGTATATATGATCAACTTTTACAATATTGTTTAAAGCGAATACTATGAATATGATCGAAAACAAGTTCAGAAGAGTAGACTTTCAGCTTTATGATTAACCGTCAACCGTAATGTGGCTACGGTCATTGCATGACCAATAATCATTTTCGTAGAGCGTCTAAACCAGTTGTACACAGAAAGTAAGACGCATGTCGTGGGTAAAAATAAGAACAAAGTTAATTTTTTAACTACGATTCTCAAAAGGTTGTAATAAATCATCTAGAAAACTATTCTTTTTTCTGATCGACACCTCCCCTTCCTCTTTTATCATCTTCCATAATATTCCTGATTTCCATGTTCCTATTATATTTAATTTTGACCTCGAATGACAAATTTCCAGAAGTAATTCTAAGTTTGTGTCCCATTTTTGCTCATTTAAAAAACTCGTTTGGAGTATTCCCTTTCTAATACTCTGAGTTTTTTCTTCTTAGAATTTATTTATCTTAGTACTTGGGCGAAGTTCTATCTGTTATGAGTAGAAAATCGAATTTGGCCAAATCTGATCTTTAATTTGACCGTAATTTGAGGGACATACACTAGTAAGGAGCCGCTTGACGATGGTATGACCGGTAACCAACGTAAGACGGAGCCTTGTGGACAAGAGATGAAGTGAGTAGAAAAGTGCCAGAAGAAAATAGAGAATAAAAATTTTTCGCGGGTTGATGGGGTTTGAACCCGCGACCTTATTGGTACGACAACTCCGCCTGGCCGGTGAGAGCGTGACTCTACCGTATGAGCTATCCACGAACCAAAAAATTCGTATAAAGTTAGTAGGCCAGCAGATAAGCTTAATAGCCAATATTCTCAACACAAACATATAACATAGAAACAATTCAGACATTGAGTATGCTCCGGTATAATGATCAGCAATGTAGACTGTTGGTAATGTAGTTGTGCAAAAGATCGGGGTTTGTTTTGTTTGTTTCGTTTGTTTTTTTATTTTATTTTTATTTTATTTTTTTTTTTTTTTTTTTTTTTTTTGGGGGGGGGGGTTAAATATTCGACCGTTTTAAAAGCACAAACAAAAGTTAGTTTAAAAAAACAAGACAACACAAAAAGAAAATCACGGAAATAATTCGCTTTGATTAGTTTAACTCTGTTAAGTGATGAAAAGGAATCCAAAAGGTGGTCTTTAGACAAAGTCCCTGTAGATGTTTTTGGTGTTACTCATTTTTTCTTTCTTTTTTTTATCATTATTCAACCTTTACGTGTCGAATGATAAAACGACATATTTTGACAGCTTCGATAACAACAATAAAATGGAACAGAAGATTTTCAAAGACAGATGGTGTGAACGTTTCGACTCTCCCTTTGACAACAAAACACGATGAATGAGACCAAACGCCATCCCTCTGTCTCTTATTTGTATTTAGTTACTCATACATCGTGTTTTGTTGACGCAGGGAAACCCGAAACGTCCAAATCATCTGCCTTTGTTAAGGAAATGGAAGCTTCTATTCCATTTTATGATGGTTATTTATTTCTTCCAGCTTCAAACACAACAGTTACATTATGGCACAGCTTCAGACACTTAAGACCGACAAAGCGCCTCGACTACTTGACGGTGACCCGTTCGGCAAGCGGACGACAGCAGATGAGGTTATTTCTTATCTACATTACCAATCAGAACAATCATTCAACCAATCAATGCATACAGCCATAGAGTCACAGAGAAGTACACTTCAATACACCCGGCTCTCTATTAATGTGTGATTGTCTTTTTTACTTCATCAACCCATTAATCTGGCCCAGCAAGCGATCAATCCGCCCGGCCATCAACGTGTAATTAGTAGTAGTAGTGTTAGTAGTAGTAGTGTTAGTAGCAGTAGTAGTAGTAGTAGTAGTAGTAGTAGTAGTAGTAGTAGTAGTAGTAGTAGTAGTAGTAGTAGTAGTAGTAGTAGTAGTAGTAGTAGTAGTAGTAGTAGTAGTAGTAGTTGTCGTAATTAGGGGCAGCTGATGTACAAAGACAAAACACATCTTTTGTTTTTGGAAGAAAATATTTACTTAATATATCGATAAATTTAAAACAAAATGGTACTCGTGTTTGTTTTGTTTTGGTTTGTTTTGTTTTTTTGTTTTTTTGTTGTTTTTTTAAATTATTATTCAAGTTCTTATTGAAAAGTTTGGAGTCATTTTAACTTATCAATACGAAGTTAAAGTTTCCTGACCGATATTCGATAATCGAAAAAGATTCTCTGTCGTGGCAAGGCCGAAAGTATTAATCCGATTGCCGTTTCAAAAGGCTGTAGGGTGGGGTTCACCACTAGACTAGCCGCCTGTCAACTCCACACTAGACACCAGCTGACATGAACTAGGAATCGATATAGGCACAAACATATAGAATCGATTTATCAAATGAAAAACAGCTCACTGAAAACAAATTATTATACTTGATATTCTCCTCTCTAAAAATTCCAATACTTCATGTAATTAATTATCACAAAGGCCATGTCAGCAATACTGAAGATGACCGGTCATTGTATTTTTATAAAAGCGAACAATCAATCCTAACCTCAAAACGAAAGTCAAAATTCTAATTTTGTTTCGCTTGCTAACCCCAAGACTAGGTATAAAAAAATATTGAATAACTAAACACGTGCGGCTATGTGGTCCAGTGGTATGACACTCGCTTTCGGATCGGAAGGTCCTGGGTTCGAGCCTCGCTCGGCGCATAGTTGAGTCCTTGGAGAAGGCTCTTTACTCACATTCTCTCACCGTACTCAGGTGTAAAATGAGTACCTGGCCGTTAACAGCGTTGTCTCTGTCCCAAAAATTTGTAATATCGCCTGACAGGCGTCATGTCTCGTCCTACATGTTATGTGTTGCTGTTGGCCAGGGACCCCTTGTAAAGCGCTTTGAGCACGTTTATAAAAACTCAAGTAAAAAACTACTGGATGGATTTTTTAAATTCAAAAAGTATCAGAAAATTTAATAAATTCTCCATAAAATTAAAATACTATTTTCGTGGAATTCTTCATTCGACTTTTTTCGCTTTTTCCTGGTGATCCTGCCCCCTTAATCACCCCTAGATTCAACCTGAGTCGTTTGTGGTGTAGGTTGAGTGGCGCAGCTGGTAACGAGAGCCATATCGCGCATACTAGTTCGAATCCAGACCATTGAGCTATCGGTTGGATTCGAACTCACAATAAAAACCACAAACCCCGCCACACATACTTTTATTTACGTAGACCAATTAGAGATTTTAGAGGGGAATAGCGGCTTGTTTTTTATGATTATTTTTTCTTTTGTTTCTTAGTGGATATTTTCAAGTCTCAGTATAGAGCCTCATTTTTTCTTATATTTAGATATAAAGATAGATAGATAGATAGATAGATAGATAGATAGATAGATAGATAGATAGATAGATAGATAGATAGATAGATGGTAGAATGAGATATAGATAGATAGATAGATGTAGATAGATAGATAGACGACAGACGAGACAGAAGACAGACAGACAGACAGACAGACAGACAGACAGACAGACGACAGACAGACAGACAGACAGACAGACAGACAGACAGACAGACAGACAGACAGACAGACAGACAGACAGACAGACAGACAGACAGACAGACAGACAGACAGACAGACAGACAGACAGACAGACAGACAGACAGACAGACAGACAGACAGACAGACAGACAGACAGACAGACAGACAGACAGACAGACAGACAGACAGACAGACAGACAGACAGACAGACAGGACAGACAGACAGACAGACAGACGACGACAGACAGACAGACAGACAGACAGACAGACAGACAGACAGACAGACAGACAGAAGAAGATCAGAAGACAGACAGAATGATAGATAGATAGATAGATAGATAGATAGATAGATGCAGATAGATAGATAGATAGATAGATAGATAGATAGATAGATAGATAGATAGATAGATAGATAGATAGATAGATAGATAGATAGATAGATAGATAGACCTCAACCTTCGCACGATTGTAAATACGTCACAACACGTAACGCAACCCAAACCATTGTCGTGACAATATAACGGCTATCGTAGAGTGGCAAATGTGTCAATCGTTCTTGCCCTGGGACAATGGAAGGAGAGCCATCTGGTTTTCGCACCTGCAATTGGACTTGCAATTCGCGCTTGCCTGTGAACATATGGTAGATTTGACACTCGTAGCGGGATGTAACAAACCTAATTAAACATTCACGGACGCTAAAGTTCGACACCAGATTCGATTGGACTAAAGACAACGACCAATAAATAACAGGTCTACCAAAATCCTGTAATACTGTTGGCTCTTCAAGATTCTCCAACTCCCGTCGAAAACCCATATAAGTCAGAGTGGGAGTAGATAACGGCCTCTCTCCATTTCATCTACTTAGAGCTCACTGCTCTTTAGTCAACTCAAAATTCCAACATAGCGAGAAACTGTGCGCCAAGGGTCAGTGAAAAATTTACCTTGTGTTACTATAATTAATATAATTATACTAGTGTGTAGGAGTGATAATTAATATTGTGTTTTCGCCTGACAGTAAGTAGACACAAACCAAAAATTAACAGGAATCAATAACTCTTAATTGATACTCATGTTCCTATAAAGATATTCATTCGCTATCTTTATATATATATATATATATATATATATATATATATATATATATATATATATATTATATATATATATATATATATATACTTATACATGTATTTTGGTATAATAGTGTATATATTATCCTTTCACAAAAGGAATGAATTATCAATGCGCTATCGCAATTACTCAATGGTTCTATTTAGTATTTGAATGCAGTGATTATTATGTTCTCATTGATACATATCCTTCCCTATCCCACTAACTAAATGCGTCATGTTGATTTCATCAACATGGATAGTGGTGATGTAAGGGCATTGGTTCGAATCCCTCACAACCCCTCTATTCATTGACTATTAAAATATTGCAATTAGTGAAAGATTTGCACCGGTATCTTTCACAGATCGGTATGAGGAAGCAGGAAGTCTTTAACCATCCTTTCACAGACCAATTATGGCAATAATCGAGCATGAATCCGTTACCAACGAACACTTCAGTGTTGAATGACCCAGTGTAAATCGGATTAATGTCTGCCCTGTGAAGGGTCAAGCCGAACTGCTACTACAACCGACTACCGACTACTATCCCACACCATTCAGTTAAGGACTCGCAAATGAAAAATGAATAGCATTGTATTTTGGGATGAAGATCAATATTCATAGAATGTTTCTTTATGAATTAAAACCAGCATTATGATTATTATTTGACTAATTACGGTTATCTTGTTATTGTATGAGGCAATTCTGTTTAATTATATAAAAATACATTTCCTTTAACGGGGATTAATACTTACTTTCTGAACCTATCTATCCCTATACAACGTGCCGATATTCTACCATTCCACCATTACCTATTTCTTTAACCTTAAAACACTCTATTGCGATCAGTCAAAGTGCTAGGAACTTTTTAACCATCAATAAAGTGGAATAAAAGTAGCACCCGGCGCTGTCTACGGGGAAAACTATCTGAATCCTTTCTTACCTATCTACTTCCTTGCCAACATCCTACATAGACGTGACACAACGAAATATTCGTAGAATTACGACATTTTGACTTGAATTGCATAACTTCATCAGAATCTCTAAGTCATTAAAATATACTGAAAATGAAAGCTGATGCCAGACCACATAATTTTAGGGATGTTGGTGTTATTGAATCTGTGTGAGGGTAAGTTGTTTATTTTTAAAGTTAACTGAACCAAGGTACACTTTTTATCTCCTTAAAATTACGAATTTGTAGATCTCCAAGTGGGCAGGACTGCAAGTGTATATGAAAAGTGCCAGACAAAGCAAGAAAGAAAAATGCTAGTTACTCCAAACAGATCGTGCTTATAGCAACTATGTTACCAGTTATATAAAGTCTATAATTCTAAGACTTCTGATACCACAATCAAGATGACAGGGTAATTTGTTCAATAGTTATGCAACTTTGAACTTCGGACGTTTGGGGTTGGGAGGGGGGGGGGGGTTGGGGCAGCATTTCAAGTGGGCAAAAGCCCCATTCTCGTGTTATATAATATGAATATAATTGGGTGAGATAAAATTGAAATTTCCGACCCATAATGAAAGGTGCCTACCGCCAATCTCTACTTGTACTATGAGAATATCGTCACCGTTGTCTTTCAATTCCATATTGACAACGTAAGAGGGAATTGGTTTAAATTCTAAAAGAAAATGGTCAGTACAATAATTATTCCAGACTGAGAAAAAGGCTTGAATGATAAAAGTACAACCAAAAAACACACATACACACATACACACACATAAATACATACATACGCAAACACACGCATACATTCATGCATACTTGGCACACACACACACACACACACACACACACACACACACACACATTCAAACTCAAACAGGGTGAGTGGGGTGAAGGTGGGGAGAGAGCGAGAATGATGGAGAGGAATAGAGTGTGGGGTAGAAAAAATGACACGACACGTAGATATGTAAGGTAGAGAGAGAGAGAGAGAGAGAGAGAGAGAGAGAGAGAGAGAGAGAGAGAGACTGTGGGAGAGAGAGAGTCTGTGAGATTTGAACGAGAAGGAGAGTCGGTGTGTTTATGGGGGAGAGAGAGAGAGAGAGAGAGAGAGAGAGAGAGAGAGAGAGAGAGGGAGAGAGAGAGGTAGAGATTGCACTCAAATACCTTTAGGTACAAAAGAAAAGAAAAAGCGCAGGTAAATCAACAATACAATAGCATCAACAACATCGACGTTTTTGTTGGTGTCGCATGGATTAGATAAGATGAATTTATTGAAGTTGATAATTCAACTCAGGTATTCAAAGTATGGGTTGTGAATCCACTCTGGTCGATGAATGGGGCTCTCATAACGATAACCTTCTTGTTTGGCTAACGACTTGTCGGAAAGAAAAGAGCCGTTTATCATATTAATTAGATAATGAAAATCCCTCAGGACTGGTCTATTATTTCCGTTGATACTGGTTTAGATAAATAGCTTTAAGCCGATTTCGAGATCGGAGGGATGGGGTAGTGGGGGGGGGGGGTGATTTGTGCTTGGCGTGCCATAAAAAGTGCAAAAACTAGTTAGCGAACGTCTTTTTTGATGGAAAGAATGAAGTAAGCAGTTTGAACACACCGGCGTCATTGTAAGGAGCAATGTCAAAGGGACGTTCTCGGAGCAATTTGGTCAATTCTGTTTACCACTAATATCACCATCGCCACCTCATTCTCCAACTCTTATTTCTCCTCTCCCTCCTCCTAAAATAAATAATCAAAACTAGACTAGAATCCGTGAAAAGCAAGCTGTTAGAAGCTGTGGACTGTAAACTTTAATGAGTCAATATGAATAATACAACAGAATAGACCAAAATCAGTAATGACGTGAATACACCCAATATAGACAGACAGACTGGATTCAAAGTGATATATTCACCATTTTACTGTTTTTGTGACGGCCCACAATGGAATTTGAGCCCGAAACGCTCCACATTTGGTATTTTGTTCCTATTTGAACTGTGCATCCATTCTCTATGAAATCTAAAATAATATGACTGACGTGTTATGGGTCATTTCAAAACAATAGTACTGATGTAATGAGGCCAAAGATTTATAGCCAAGATGAGAAGAAAAAAGTTTGTTAATATTTTTTGGGTCCGTGGTACAGCAGAGCCGTCCGCATAATAACCGCTTAACTGCCGTATTGGGGAAAAACTCGAATTTAAAAATTTGGCGAAAAAACTCTTCATTCAAATGTCGATCAAGAAGTCCGAGATTTGAGTTTTGCCAAGATGAGGGTCATCTAAATGGATCGATATTTGAAGAGTTTTTTGGTCAAATTTTTAAATACGACTTTTAGACAGTAGGCCTACGGCAGTTAAGTGGTTAAAGAGCACGAATAGTTATCATACTTGTATGAAAAAAAAAAAACAAAAAAAAACATCAAAGCAAATGAATGATCCAAATTTACATGTTTAAGTAGGCCACGCTTCATTGAAGATGATGTTATATTGTTCTAGTTCTTGACATTCCCCATCGTTTGTCATGACTGAAGTCGGCCGTACGTTGATAACGCATATTTTGCTCATTAGCGCAATATCCACGAACGCGCTCAAAGCGCTGTACAAGGGGGCCTTACCAAGAACAACACTCAACATGCAGGACGAGACATGGGGCATCTTTAGGTGACATGTTTTCCGACAGACAACGCTGTTAACGGCCAGGTACTCATTGAACAGCCTAGTAAGATGAGAAAAGGTGAGTAAAGAGCTTCTCCAAGGACTCAACTATGCGCCGCTCAAAGCAGGAATCGAACCGAGGACCATTCGATCCGAAAATGAGTGTCATATACCGCAAGACGATATAGCCGCACAGACCATTGCCGCAGTTGGGGGCTCATCATAATTTACTGATAAATGTGACGTGATATTTTTCTAGTCGAAATGAGAAAAGGGCGTTTTGTCAGCTGCACGCCATAATTGTGATGAGCAAGCTGCCCGATTCTTTAAAAAAATACATTTTTAAAACTGGCCAGAAATATCGATTTATGAATGACCCTTCTCTTGTCAAAAACTCTCAAACCTGAGACTTCCATATCGATGGATTAAAATAAGTAGCCAGGACCAGCCAGTTTTTGTTTGTTTGTTTTTTGTTTTTGTTTTTTGTTTTGTTTTGTTTTTGTTTTGTTTTGTTTTTTGTTTTGTTTTTTGTTTTTTTTTTTTTGTTGTTTTTTTTGTTGTTGTTTTTTTCTTTTGTTTTGTTTTTGTTTTTGGTGTAACAGAACTGAAATTC
Source organism: Berghia stephanieae (assembly GCF_034508935.2). Classification (NCBI taxonomy): domain Eukaryota; kingdom Metazoa; phylum Mollusca; class Gastropoda; order Nudibranchia; family Aeolidiidae; genus Berghia; species Berghia stephanieae. Next base: position 64,681,900 of record NC_088360.1, on the reverse strand, counting down.
CAATATCACTTTCGGCTATTTATATTTTAATTTAATTTACAGGTATCGTTGAAATGATCCTCATCCCCAGTTTCAGATCAATATTTGAGGGGCGAGTTTTCTGGCCAAAATGTTTAAATGTGTTTTATTTCTTTATTTTTTCAGAGAACGACAGTAAAGTGATCCCTACTACAAAGTCTTCGATGCGCTCCAGCGGTTAAAAGAGAAGTGAAAAGAGATAGGGATAGTGAGGGAGCTCCAAACTGTTATCCGGGTTGATGAATGAGTGGGCTGATATCAGCTAGTGCCGCGCTGAGGACCGGTCTTTTAGCTGTGAACCGGGGACCGGTCCCAAAGTGGAAGCCGGCGGCGGTCCTCACTTCTTATCACCTTTCAACGGTCTCGCGCCATACTACTTCCCCAGCGATTCGTTGCCTATCTTCCACCAATCATCACCCATCCCCCTTAATTAATCGCACCCCCCCCCCCCCCCTTTGCCATACACTAAACGACACAGACGACCATAGAGGCAGACGATCACCTCCCTCCACTCCGCAAACCGCCCTTTCGTGTGTGAGATGGGGGGAACAGGAGGCACACGCCTTGGACGATTCCATTATACGGGGTAAATTTCAAAATTTACTACACCATAATGATCGCAATGACAATGATCTATGATGAAGGCATGACCCCTCTTCTCTAATGGGTTATTGTTTGAAATGCATGTGACTACTAAAGATGTGTGTGCTTGTGTTTGTGTTTGTATGTGTATGTATGTGTGTGTGTGTGTGTGTGTGTGTGTGTCTCGAACCTAGCAAGTAGCAAGTCTGATTTTTTGTTTTCTTTTGTCCATCTCTTGTCACCACTCCTTTATATTTAAAATAATACAATAATATTAAAGTTTCGTTTGGTGTTTTAACTAATCAAATAATATGAGTTTCATTAGTTTCTTCCTTCCAAAAAACCCAGTTATAACGTCTGTATTTTTAAAAAGTCCAATAGAATATTTGGGGACCCCGATAGCTCAGTTGATAGAGCACTCTCTTTATACGCAAAGGGCCAGAGATCGATCCGGGTGCAGTCGAGTTTTTTCTGAATCCCTGTCTACTCAGCAGTGAATGGGTAGCTGGGTTTGTTAGATCTGGCGAAAAGTCACCATCGACCCCACTTATTATTTATTACTTATTACCGCATCCACCCCCTCTTATTATAACTTCACGTCTCTCTCTTACTCTTCAATGCTCGCTGCCCTCCAATGTGTGTGTGGGGAGGGGGGGGGGGGGTAGGAGTTGCGTGTGTGTATCAACGCCACGAACAACTCGATCAACGCCTTGGGCGATTCCATTATCTCCGTTAATGGGGATAAATTTCAAATTTTATTCACGCTAAATTATCGAAGTAACAATGAAGTACGGTGAGCAAATAAAGAAGACATCACCCCTCTTCTCTAATTAGGTTACAATTTGAAATGAGTGTGACTACTCCGTGTGTTTTACTCCTGTAGACCACGGTTTTCATCGTGTAGCGGTCCAAGTCTTTAACGGTTCAAGAATGAACGATCCCACGGTCCCAAAGGTCAAAACGGTTCGAACTTCCAACAGTCTCTCAGGAATGTTCAATGCGGTTTTCATTTCCCAGGGACCGTAGGACCGTGGTCCTTAAGCTTGCCAAGGACCGCCCCGCACTAATATCAGCACGATGAGATACACTATCAGGTTAAAACGCGGATTTGTTGATTGTTCATAGTTCATAGACCGTGAACATTGAACATTATAATATTAGTTTATATTTAGAGATCTTCCTGTTACCATAATCAGTCCAACCGATTTTCTCAGCCTACCACAGTGTCAGATTATTTTCAACGACATATTTTGAAGGTAAAACAAAACAAAGCAAAAACGTTCTTTTGGCCTTAGCTTTCTTCTTTTTTTTTTTTTCTTTAAAAGGTTAACCAGGATTCGAGAAAATTCATCGGATCAATCATATATATAGATAGATAGATTGATAGATAGATAGATAGATAGATTGATAGATAGATAGATAGATAGATAGATAGATGGATGGATGGATGGATGGATGGATGGATGGATGGATGGATGGATGGATGGATGGATGGATGGATGGATGGATGGATGGATGGATGGATGGATGGATGGATAGATAGATAGATAGATAGATAGATAGATGTGGTAGTCCATGATCTCTGTGTAACATTTTGGTATTGTAATCGAAAAATTGCTAATAGTCGTAGCCTTAGTAGTAGTAGTAGTAGTAGTAGTAGTAGTAGTAGTAGTAGTAGGAGTAGTAGTAGGAGTAGTAGGAGTAGTAGTCGTCGTCGTCGTAGTAGTAGTAGTAGTAGTAGTAGTAGTAGTAGTAGTAGTAGTAGTAGTAGTAGTAGTAGTAGTAGTAGTAGTAGTAGTAGTAGTAGTACATCATCCTCAACATCACCATCATCATCATCATCATCATAATCATTCAATCGATCGATCACACTTCATCGAACTCCGAGAATCCATGGAGAACCACTTCAGCGGTGATTCAATGCGAAATTAACCACACCAATTTTCACATGTTCAAAAACACTATCCTAACTCCTATCCACTTGTTTCTCATTATATCGTTAAAAAAAATTAAAATTAAAATTTTTAAAAAAATATATATTTTAAAAAATAAATAAATAAATAATAATAATAAAATAATAATAATAATAATAATAATAATAATAATAATAATAATAATAATAATAATAATAATAATAATAATAATAATAATAATAATAATAATTAAAAAAATTAAAAATAAATAAAAAAAAAATCAAATCAAATCCAAAAAAAAATATAATAAAAAAAAAATTAAAAAAAAAAAAAAAAAAAAAATATATATATATATATAAAAACAGAAAGGATTTTCTTTAGTTGAGAAAGATAAAAAGCGACCACTCTTTCATGACATAACAGCAGATGGTCTTAGTGGATGACGCTGGTCGTTTCATATTTTATAGTTACATGTATTACTTATACAAAACTTCTCATAAACAAGATCTATATTGTTAATATCATCTATATAGTATTTAACGGATTTTTTAAAAAGATAGTTGAATTTATTTTGATATTTTCTACTGCTGAGCAATTGCCTCCTCAAGCTGTTATGCAAAACGAAAAGACGCTTTCAAACTACTCTTTTATAAAATAATGTGCAGAGGATTTTATTAATTCTAAACTGAGAAAGTCTTGACCAAAATAAGTAGTCTAGTAGTAGTAGTAGTAGTAGTAGTAGTAGTAGTAGTAGTAGAAGTAGTAGTAGTAGTAGTAGTAGTAGTAGTAGTAGTAGTAGTAGTAGTGCTGGTAGTATAGTAGTGGTAGTAGTAGTAGTAGTTAGTAGTAGTAGTAGTAGTAGTAGTAGTAGTAATAGTAGTAGTAGTAGTAGTAGTAGTAGTAGTAGTAGTAGTAGTAGTATAGTAGTAGTAGTAGTAGTAGTAGTAGTATAGTAGTAGTAGTAGTAGTAGTAGTAGTATAGTAGTAGTAGTAGTAGTAGTAGTAGTAGTACATTGTGGTTTGAGAGAAAGGAAAATTTCAAATACAACATCGAAAACAAAAAACGCGGAAATCTCGCACTTAGCGGAGTTTTGAAGCAGTTTCCAAACTGTTTAACTGTTCAAGCACATTATGTAATGGATGTTCGCTAATTCTCAACAAAACACAAATTGTCTATTCTCGACAGAAAAGTTAGATCAATTAAAATGATCCTCAACGGACCAAATGTTTTCAAATCTGGACTATTCTGGGTCAGGTTTGAGAGTTTTTGCCAAGACGAGGGTCATTCAAATCGATCGATATTTGAAAGACAAAACTTCTGGTCACATTTATAAACACAAGTTTTTCCAGAGTACAGCAGTCAATTGGTTAAATCTAGGTACCTATATTTGTGAACACACACACACACACGCACACACACACACACACACACACGTTGCATTAAATTAATATTTAATGTCCACGTAACATTGACTAACTCATAATACCATACTTTATTCAATCGATTTTGCATACCTGGGGATTGAAAATGAGATCACTCTTACATAGTTTTCTCTCAGCAATCTTTGTGTAAATGACATTACAATTCGACACGGTTGCCAATTCAAGAGGCAAAATGTGTGTGTGTATATATATATATATATATATATATATATATATATATATATATATATATATATATATATATATATAATGTTGTATGGAGTAGAGACAGCAGCTTCAGCAAAGAAACGAGATAAAAAAAAGGTGGAGGTGGCAAAAATGAGGATGTTGAGATGGTCACTAGGCTGGACAAGAAAAGATAAAGTGAGAAATGAACGAATTCGAAGGTTGACTAAAGTGAAGACTGCATCAATAAAAATGAGAAATGATTGAAATGGTTCGGACATGTTAAGAGACGAGAGAGAGGTAGTAATTGGGATGGAAAATGTTGGGTATACAATTAGTGGGAAAGAGAAAAAAAGGGACGCCCAATGACAAATGCCCAATGCTATGAGCTCGAGATGCATGGATATATGGCATTCATTATGGCAAACCTGCAAAATGCGGGATAAGCTGAAAGAAGATGTGTCTGTATATATATATATATATATATATATATATATATATATATATATATATATATATATATATATATATATATATATATATATATATATATATATATATCCTTTCTTTAAAAAATATAGCCTTGTGGAGAACATTGTGCTTATTTGAGTCAATAAAAAAATTGATACGGAGCACAACTCTACTGAAAGACTTGAAAAATAGAAATGCATTTTTTACAGATAGATAAACAGATAACTTTATTTCCTTTTATAATTTAAAGTCAGTTTGAAAGTTCGTTAAGTCAAACAGATATCATAAAAAATTTACCGAAGACACTAACATCTCATGGCCACACCCTCAACTCTATCTGTCCAGTAGAGTCCTTACTTCCGTTGCGTTGATTTAGCGGTGATCAGTGTTGTTATGTAGTGTAGTGTGTTCTCATTGCGTGTATGTTTATATGTGTGCGTGTGTGTGTGTGTGTGTGTGTGTGTGTGTGGTGTATAGATAGTTCGAAGATGACGTCACTCAGGTCTTTGTTATTGTTTTTTTGCCATCCGCGTTTATGAGTATTGCTCACTGAACTGTATTAACCCGACTATAAACGTTCAAGGATACACACAGTTTTGTGTGTTGGTCCGTTATGCTTCCGGATGGCAATGTTATAAGCTCCTTAGCCAAGCGCATACTATCTATACATGTGTGTGTGTGTGTGTGTGTGTGTGTGTTTTGGAATGTGGTTGCGTGGAAGAAAAATAAGGGGGGGGGGGGGGGGGGGTGTCCATCAAGTAGAGAAATTCCTGAGCAAAGGGGGGGGGGAGGGGGTGTGTTTGCTAGGAACTGTCAGATTGGCATTTTTCAGCAAATCGTGGCATTCATAGTGACGGTATTCGGATTTACAGAAATTTTAAACAAGTTTCACCGATTAACAACATCAACTAATATTACTGCTGATATTACTGTCGTTTTCATGCCATCGATGTGATAATTATTGCCCTGGGAAATATTTAGTTAAACGTTTCGGCAAACTGTCAATTGGTTATGTCTAGCTTCTAGCCCGAACAAACCAAAAGTAGACAGATTCGGGGACTTGATATTTTTCGCGTCCGCTTCAGATTTTCATTTGACCTCACATAAGTAAAGGGGAGACATTCCGAAAGCTCCTACATCCCCAGTATTCATTCAATTTGTATTGTCACCGTTGATCTTTTGTCGGGCGTTTATTTATTCAATTTGTTATCATATAAAAGCGTTTTAAAAACTCTAGAACAAACCTTGATAGATTTGTGAAAGTTTAAAATTTCCTAATTTGACCATTGTTTTGATTATCGGCCGCCATTTTAATTTGTGACGTATTGAAGGTAGTGCAAAGCACTCCCAAGTAAAGCGTGGCAAAGACTTGCGACTTACTGATATTGATATCTACTGACTGATAAACTAAAATCATGCCGAATAAAGCATGGCAGCGACGGCAAGCACATCGATTAAAATGTGCATCTAGTCGTAATCAAGCTAATCAAGAAAATGATTCTGGCAATACCGAATGAAAATAGTTCTTTCCCGCGAAATCGCGGCTTTTTACTAGTATATATATATATATTATATATATATATATATATATATATATATATATATATATATATATATATATATATATACACACAGATTGTAGAGTTCCGGATTAGAGATAATATATATCAATATATATATATATTATATATATATATATATATATATATATATATATATATATATATATATATTATATACATATATTGATTATATATATATATATATATATATATATATATATATATTATATATATATATATATATATATATATATATATATATATATTGATATATACTTATCTCTAATCCGGAACTCTACAATCTGTGTGTCTCCATTATCCGGACAGGTCGCCTGATGACGGATCTTTTCTTCTTTATTTACAGTTCATAATCCGGAAATTCTTGTTTGCGGATCCGCGCATTTATTTTGGGAGCAAGCTATTACAATATTGAAGATTTATGACTATAATCCGGACGTCGCACTGACCGATACCGCCTGTCCACCTACTCTTGTTCAATTCAATCCACGAACAATTAATTAGAAAATTAAACGAGACTTACCTGTAAGTTGAAGTTTGATTGGAATTTTATAGACCCAATAATATTCTTAGGCCTTGACCGAGAAAGCGTCCCTGCACATGCGCAATCACTATTTAAAGCTAATAGGCTACAATAGCTGTTACCATCAATTATCTAATTAAAAGGCCTCAAATTGATTTGCAATTTTGCAAAACGATGTATACATTCATGGGGTGGGATGAAATTGGGAAATTGGGAAATTGGTCAAGGCCTAAGAATATTCTTGGGTCTATAAAATTCCAATCAAACTTCAACTTACAGGTAAGTCTCGTTTAATTTTCTAATTTTATAGACCCAATGAATATTCATATGGCCTTGCCCGAGACTTTAAAGCCGTAACAGCTATTGTAGCGATCCAATATATAAACGGACATACACAATTAGAAGCATATTCTTTCATTATGCTTTATTAAAACGTTAAAACCTATGATAAAAGGAACGATGTCCTAAGCCATGAGGTTCCATATCTACTTTCATTCAGTATGTAAAAAAGTTTTTCAAAACTATTGCAGCCTGTGTCCTAAGCCAGACACTGCATAGATAGTTATGATATACATTCATAACTCTGTGACTCAATTCAGACACAGGTTAATCATGTTTAATCTATTTGCAGCCTGTGTCCTAAGCCAGACACTGCATAGATTGTCAATGAGGTATTAAATATAACTCAGTCTGTGATTCCGCCAGACACTGAGTAACAAGGTGCCATATTATGATTTCAGTAAAAATTACTGTAATTGGTCATTGGTGTTTTCATTATCAGCCTGTTGTTAAATCCAGACACTGATAATTATGTTCATAATAAGGATAAATTACTCACATCAACGTGCTTTCCGTAACACTGCTTTCCCAAATGCAGTCCCATCATCTTTTACAATTGGTTTATTGTAGAATTTAGCAAACGTCTTCTGACCAGACCATGCTGCTGCCTTAAGTATGACAGAAATATCTACATCTTTAGTAATAGCTGACGTGCTCGCAGCCCTGGTGCTGTGTGCTTTGAATATTTGTGTATTTATTCCCGACTTCATAAGAGTCAATTTAATCCATCGACCGATTGTTTCCTTAGTTACCGGTTTATGTGGACATGCATAACTCAAAAATAGTTGAGATGAATTTCTAAACGGTTTAGTTCGTTTTATATATTCTCGCAAATATGTTACAAAACATAATCGTTTATTAGATGGGTATCCCGGTAATACTATGGAATTTTCATTATTTTTCGGGGTATTATGTTTCAATAATTTAGAAACATGAAAGATGGCCCGAGTTTGTGTAATATGACACTCTTCTAAATTTAACGAGTGAATGGTTTGGCATCTTTGTCCAGTGACTAAGGCACATAATGTGACTAATTTGAAAGTGAGCATTTGTAAAGTTAATTCCTTACAAGGTGAGCATTTTTCCAAAAAATTTAACAATATTGAAACGTCCCAAATTTTGGTGTATCTTGGTTTGCTTGGGTGAGCCAAGAAAATACTTCTCATCAAACGTTATATTTTGTTATCATCTCCGATGGAAGGTTGGTCGAAAATGCAAGATAATGCAGAACGAGCAGTATTAACTGCACTATAACAAAGTACTTTTTTAGAAAGGTGTAATAAAAACTCTAGACAGTGTGAAACACTATATTCCTCGACATCCCACTGTTTATCAGAACAAAATTCAATCCATTTCTTAAGCAGACCTGCCACTTCACGAAAAAGGAAATCAGTATGACATTGTAAAAAAATCAGTATCTGGGGAAAAAAATCAGTATGAGACGTAAAATTATCCAATTATCCCCCCCCCCCACCCCTTATTTTTCCCCAACACCCAAAATGGCACGCACAACGCCAATCTGGCAATCAGACTACTAACTTATTTAAAGATGGTGGCACTTGGTAACGAGTCAGAAGCCAGGGACCGCGGTGGTTTACCAGTACAGCTCGCTGTCGTTTCACAAAGGAAATGAAAACTAAATAACGCGCCGTGTGTGTTTTCGATCTGTGTGAGGGCATCACAAAGAGGCTCGCTACGTCATGTGATCTATCGAGGTATCGCGGGACGGGTCAAAGTTCACGAGACTTGAAAATTTTAACGTGCAACGTAAAGCACAAAGTAAGCGTAAAAGAGAGTGGTGGAGGGCTGCGGGACCTTTGTCACTTGGTGAAATCGGTACGATCGGCAAGTAAATCGGGAAATCGGTAAATACGAAAAAAAGATCTTGCAAATCGGTATGATACCGATTAATCGGTATGAACGGCAGGTCTGCTTAAGGTATACATTGTATTGTTTAACAGTATTTGGTCTCCAGCCTTTCATTAAAGTCTTGACAACTCGTCGGGACAACCCTTGTCTTTTGAAATTGTTCCTGATAAGACACATGCCATCAGTTGGAGTTTTGGGTATAATGGATGTACTGCTGAGTGGTTTGATGGTAAAATTAACACATTTTTGGCTTTCTTCAGAAAAAGAGGAGGAAGGCACATCATTTCCATAAGTTTTGGATACCAAGGAGCTATTGTCCAGTGTGGCACGACCATCAATATCTTTGTACTTTGGTCTTCTTGGATTTTCCTGAGAATCCTGGAGATAAGATTAAATGGTGGGAAGATATATCCGTACGTATCCCATTTATGTTGAAATGAGTTAATGGCGCAGGCTTCAGGATCGGGATAGAAAGACATATATATATAGGTAATTGTCTGTTTGCACGAGAAGCAAACAGATCTATTTCAGGGCATCCAAATTTCTCACATAACCTATCAAAAACTTCTGGGTGTAATTTCCATTCTGTATGAATTCTAACTTTCCTACTGTGTGAATCGGCTATATTTGATTTTCCAGCTATATGACAAGCAGACAACCAGATTCCTCTTTCTTTACACCACAAGATGATTTGTTTAGTATAATAGTTAACAAGTCTAGAGTGTGTACCCCCAAGATAGTCTGATTATCCATTTGGATCTGTATATGACAATTCTTAAAATCACATAGGGACTGAATACCCGACAACCCTGCTTTGATTTCGAGAACATTTATGTGGAGTTTAGACTCCTCTTTTGTCCACATGCCGTGTGTATTTCTATCATTGAAAACTGCCCCCCATGCATAACTAGATGCGTCTGTTTGAATAGTGAAATCTGCATTACCATGAGAAATCATTTTCCCACTATAAACCCCCTCTGTAATCCACCATTGTATTTCTTGTACACATTCTTCATTAAGAGTGGTAAAGTTATTAAAATTATAATTTGTCTCTAATGATTTGATTTTAAGCATTTCCAGTTCTCTATAATATAGCGGACCATATTCAACCGCTGGAAAACTAGCCACAAAGACTCCAATTAATCTTGCTAATTCCCTTACTGTAAGGGAGGTATGACTCATCACATTCTTTGACATCTGGATGATATGATTTCTTTTATCCTCACCTAAACTTATTTTCATCAGTGTCGAATCTAGAATGAAACCTAAATGTAATAGCTTTTGCGTAGGTTCATATATAGATTTATCAGAGAGTTCGAAACCTAACGAAGTCAGAAGTTGCTTCGTAATTATAACGTTTTATGATTAGGGCCTTGTAGATAGAAATCATCAATGTACACACTAGACAAAAAACCTCTTTGTCTCAAAAAACCTAACACTGGTTTTAAAATTTTGGTAAACAGTCTTGGGATATCTCGAAATCCCTGAGGCAAAACCATATATTTATAAACTTGACCCTCAAACATAAATTTTAAGTATTTTGTAAAATCGGGGTGCATTGGAATGCTATGAAAAGCATTGGATATATCAATACATGCCATGTAGCAATTTTGTTGCATGAGATTAAGGCACGTAGTTAGTCCCTCCATCTTGAAGTGAGTAAATTTAACAAAATTTTTATTCAAGCATTTGAGATTAAGAATGGGTCTGTATTTGTTGTTATTCGATCTTTTCTCTTAAGAAAATATTATTCATGTAATCTCCCTCTTCAACAGTGCTTTCCTCAATTACTTCTTGTTTCAATAATTCTCCAATTATAGCCCTTAATGCTATGGTTTCCTGTGCATTAAATTTCAATTGATGGGGAATTTTATTTTGAATTGGTGGAGAAATGAATTGGATTTTACAGCCTTTGACACATTGTAAAATTATTTTGTCTTCTGTGATTTTTTCCCAATTATGAATAAAATGCCTTGTTCGACCACCTAAAGCTAAATCGTTTCCTTCACTTACATTTAATATGGTTTGTTGCGACGACCCTGTTGTCGAGTTTTGTTGCTGAAGTTCTGGTATTTGTTGTTGTTGTTGTTTTTGTAATGTTTTCCCCTGTTGTTGTACACAGGGTTTTTCCCGTCTAAAAAAGATAACCTTTTCTTTAAAAAGAACGGCTTGTTTTGATGTCTTTGGTATGGTTTGACACGATTGACTCTTTGAGAAACCTTCAGGGTTTCCGAGACATCTTTGACTTTCTCTGTCAATTGTTTTCCAAAAAGAGAGTCCTCGCACGGATACTGCTCAGAACACAATGACGAGAATTCCAATTTTACTTCAGATTTAAAATTCTGTCGTCTATGTAAATCCAGGCTGTGTGATCCGTCTGCTAATAACGCCACGGAATCTGCACAGGAATTAGTGATGGAGTCAATATCCTATTGACAAACTGACTCTATATTTATTTTGGTCAGTTTTTCGAAACACATCGTCATGGCGCATAAGCTTTTCATGAGTGTTGTTTGTATTTTTTGAATACTCGAGTCAGTTGTCTAGTTTCTTTTTGGACCATCTTAAAATTTTCTGGATTACAAGTAAGAGTCTCCATTCTGCCACAATTTTTAGGTTTTATATATTTTTGAAATAGTTGGTCCCTATCCGATATTTGCATTCCGTTGCACAGGATATTATTAATTCCCTTTGCTAGGTCCTCGTTAATTTGAGGCCCTTCAATTTCCTTTGTACCTGATACGTCTTTAAAATAGGAGATCGATGAAGACGTTTGTGCTTCTGACACTTCGTCTTCTTGTCCATCATTAACATTGTTAATTGTTTCGTAGTCATTCAGCGTGTCACATTCTGTCATCTCCTTATCGTATGTATTTTTTAACTCCGTGACAGTTTAATTTCTGAAAGTTCGCCGTCGCCACCATTATCTGATTTTTTACTTCTCTTTACTTTGGAAGGCTCGCCCTTCTTCCTACCTTCAGTCTTACTCGACACACCACTCCTATTTTCACCGTCATCACTGTTATTTTTGGTTTCATTGTTATTGTTACACGCCGTCCTGTTAAGGAATTGGGTCAGTGGGGCGTCCGACGCCATTGTCTTAATTAATAAGTGCAAGCGCGAAATCACGCACGATAAAATGAAATCGATAACAATCCACTTAATATCTTAATAATTGAAGAACAAAATCATAATCCACGAAACATCACATGATAATTTAAGCACAAAATAATATATTTTCAAGAACTATTGCATCAATATAAGTAGGTAATTAATTTTAAATCCAAGAGAATTAAAAACACGATGATTGCTTTGCAAGGTTCACTTTTTAAGTGATTGCGCATGTGCAGGGACGCTTTCTCGGGCAAGGCCATATGAATATTCATTGGGTCTATAAAATTTATAATCCGATTTAAAACCCTTTTTCACACCCAATTATGGTAAGATATGTAAGTTATTTGTCATGTCAGTCCAGCCATTGGCAGACAGCCCCGCTTCCATAATCATTGTGTCAGTTTACACACTAAACCAACCCCGGTAACCTGGTAATGAAGTCATTGGGCATACAAAGGCGTTTGTTTCAATTAAGACAAAGCTAAGATTTCATAAAATGCAAAACAAAAACAAACACTGTAAAAACAAACCACCAGAATTATTTCGTAATACATAAATAAAAACTGTTCTAATAAACCACACGTTGGCCAATGGTGAAAGCGGTATAGCCCTATTGTTGCTTGCCACAATGATAAATTTAGATTATCACACGACTTTTATCAATTCAATATGATGCTAGCCGCATTGAGGAGGAAGAGGATGAAGTGGATGAGGAAAAGAGGAGAAAAAATGGAGTAAGAATAGACGATAAAGACGAATTGAGGGGTAAGACCGGGAGACTTGCAACAGCTGGTGGAGAGTTAATTATTAACCGACACAACACGCCACAGAAACCGGGATCATCGAATCATAATTAATTGGCGACCTCGAGATTCTGAATGACTACCTATGCAAACAAGCCCGTATCGTGTGCCATGACTCTATCAGTGAAAATTTAGGGAACTTATTTTACATTAAAGAAGGCTTTTCTTGCTCTATAAATACCCTGATGAGGGTGCATTTTGCGAGCAGTCGAGCAATCAATGTCATCATCTCCCTTCATAAGACGTTGTTAAATGCCAACTCGATTGAAAAAAAATGTCTACAAGAAAAAAAAACATATTAACAGCATGATGATAAACATCAAATGAAACATCGGAAAAAAGACGTTTTATTTTTCATTGCTGTGTGCATGTATCTTTCTATATTTTCTGACTGTGCGTGCGCGTGCGGTTACAAATTGAGCATTGAAAGTATTGCGGCAACGATCCAATCCGGAAAAGAAGTCGATTTCATAAAGAGTAATTTGACTTTTTCCAAATGGTGTAATAGTAATCCCCCCCCCCCCCCCCCCCACCCCCCTCACAGGATAATTTTCTTTGACTGATAAATTCCGTCCACAAATGAGGAATCAAAGGTAAATTGCGTGTTAGAACCAGCGTGCATTTGCTTTAGTTATGGACACATAATTGTCATCGCCAGAAAGAAAATAATATTGACGATTATACAGCAATAGATTATAAAGAAATATACAAAGATTAACATAAACAGCTAGAGAGAGAGAGAGAGAGAGAAGAACAAAATAGCAAACCTCAATTTTTCTTTTTTGACTTTTTTATATTCTTTTATGTACATTATTTTTTGCAATCTACAGCTTCTAAGGGTTTTTTCCACGTATGTTGTCCGTGCAAGACGTTGAGACAACCGAGTTGCTAAAACAAAGAGAAAATGAAGAAATTGTAATAAGAAATAGAGAGTGTAGTGAAAAGTAGCAATAAAATTATATAGATATAGATGGATCAAATAACTACATATATATTTTTTTTTTTTTTTAAGTTAGCATCCAATAGAATTTTAATTTACCGCAGTTTCTAAAACATGTTTGGCCAATAATCTTCTGCTCCTTTCAGCTTATCCCGCATTTTGCATGGTTGCCATAATGAATGCCACATCTCCATACATCTCGGTTCAGAGCATCATCTTCCTCCAGGCCCAGTTCTTTCATATCGTCCTTTACCTTATCCAACCACCTAGTCTTTGGCGTCCCTTTTTCCTTTTTCCTGCTATGTGTAAGTCCAATACGTTCCTTCCCAAGTCTCTTTACATGTCCGAACCATTTCAATTCAATATTCTCTCATCTTTATTGATACAATTTTCACTTAGTCAACCTTCGAATTCGTTCACTTCTCACTTTATCTTTTCTTGTCCAGCCAAAAGTCCATCTCAACATCCTCATTTCTGCCACCTCAACTTCTTTATCTTGTTTCTTTGTTGGAGCTGCTGTCCATATAACATTGCTGGTCACAACGTTTGTATATATTTTCCCCTTCAGCTTGTTTGGATAATAATATATCATATTAGGGGGGGAGGGGTGGGGGGAATAGCACTTATACCAAAAGGCTAAAATATTGAGCTGAGTCAATCGAGAAATACTGCATGATACAAGTTTTGTAGAAATAATGAATTGTAAATAACCGGGTATGAAGATTTACCGTAGCCTTTTCTGATTTATGAATCCGAAATGGAAAAACGTGTATTGAATGTACAGTATAGGATTCGGAAGGACAAAGGACACGTATTGTGAGGACTCAAGGGGAAATCGACCATAGCTAGCCTAATAACATGAGGCACGTTTCAGGGAGAGACACGCACAAAGACATTACATTTTGCAACAGCTTTTGTACATGACATAACGCACACAACTTACACTGACTGAACAATGCACACTTTTTATCCCCTTTAGTAGCTCAGTCGTCACATCGCATACGAGGAAAAGCTTAGCGTTGGAAATTCCCGAAATTACACCAATATATAATAGAATAAAAATCAAACAGATAGAACGAAATAATTGACTTTAAATTGATCACAACAACAAAAACGACAAAAGAGCAGCTGCGCAGTAGCAGCAAACACAACAACAGTAACTACAGTGTGCGCTTTGTTTTGTTTGGGTTTTTGGTTGAGGGTGTTGCTATTTTTTGTTTGTATATTTCTGTCTTGCTTTGTCTCTGACAATGTTGCATACTTCCAAACAATCTGCAGTGAACTGGCAAAACACTTCGATTACAGTTTGGCCAGAAATTGGCCAGTCTAAAATTTACCTCAATTTTGAGATCTTTAGACTGGTCGGGGATCGTCTTAATCTATCGATAGAAAGTAAAGTTTACTGGACAAAATGTAAAATTTTAAAAAGATGTTGTGACATTGACGGCAGTATTCGGCCGCAATCTAAAAAAAAAAAATCTAAAAAAAAATAAACAACTTTTTTTTTTCCGAGAGCGGCAGTATTCTGACTGTATCCCGATATGACAACATTGACAGAAAACACACATGTTGCTTGACAACAACAAATTTGCCGACCAAAACATACAGATAACGACCAACACAAGAATTAATTTATGCTTATTGATTTTAAATACATAAAATAAATGAACAAATGAACTATATAATGGATTCGTGATTGAATGAACAAATATGTATACGAAGTTAAAAAGCGATTGATGAATTGATTACTATTAGGCTAGTATTGAAGAAAATAATCTTTACATAATGGGCTATTTCAATATACCTTTAAAATATAACTTTTTCCACGTTAACTTTTAAAATGAAAATATCAAATCGGAAAATTATGAATGAATAAATGAATGAAAGCAATAACCGATGACAAATTCTACACATTATATATAAATTAAATATTACAGCAATATGTACGACATAATTATATGCTTACCATTCCTTATAAATAATAACCGACCAAACAATGAAAACGTTTTTTATCCATGAACCGAATCACTTTCATTATGGAGTGGCACAAACCAGTCGAAAGTTCTACTGAGCTGGCAAACCACCTCCCTACTGTTGACTACAATGACAAAACAAGCCTACTCAACAACTATAACAACTAGTGCGGGGCGGTCCTTGGCAAGCTTAAGGACCACGGTCCTACGGTCCTTGGGAAATGAAGACCGCAAGGACCGGTCTCTAGACCGGTCCGTTCATTCTTGAACCGTTAAAGACCGCTACACGATGAAAACCGTGGCCTACAGGAGTAAAACACACGGAGTAGTCACACTCATTTCAAATTGTAACCTAATTAGAGAAGAGGGGTGATGCCTTCTTTATTTGCTCACCGTACTTCATTGTTACTTCGATAATTTAATAAAATTTGAAATTTATCCCCATTAACGGAGATAATGGCATCGCCCAAGGCGTTGATCGACTTGTTCGTGGCGTTGATACACACACGCAACTCCTACCCCCCCCCCCCCCCCCCCCACACACACACACATTAGAGGGCAGCGAGCATTGAAGAGTAAGAGAGAGACGTGAAGTTATAATAAGAGGGGGTGGATGAGGTGATAAGAGGGGTCGATGGTGACTTTTCGCCAGATCTAACAAACTCAGCTACCCATTCATTGCTGAGTAGACAGGGATTCAGAAAAAAATCGACTGCACCCGGGATCGATCTCTGGCCCTTTGCGTATAAAGAGAGTGCTCTATCAACTGAGCTATCGGGGTCCCCAAATATTCTATTGGACCTTTTAAAAATACAGACGTTATAACTGTTTTTTTTGGACGGAAGAAACTAATGAAACTCATATTACTTGATTAGTTAAAACACCAAACGAAATTTTAATATTATTGTATTATTTTAAATGACAACAATGCGATAGAAAGGAGTGGCGACAAGAGATGGACAAAAGAAAACAAAAAATCAGACTTGCAACTTGCTAGGTTCGACACACACACACACACACACACACACACACACACACACACATCTTTAGTAGTCACATACATTTCAAACAATAACCCATTAGAGAAGAGGGGTCATGCCTTCATCATAGATCATTGTCATTGCGATCATTATGGTGTAGTAAATTTTGAAATTTACCCCGTATAATGGAATCGTCCAAGGCGTGCGCCTCCTGTTCCCCCCATCTCACACACGAAAGGGCGGTTTGCGGAGTGGAGGGAGGTGGTCGTCTGCCTCTATGGTCGTCTGTGTCGTTTAGTGTATGGCAAAGGGGGGTGGGTGCGATTAATTAAGTGGGATGGGTGGTGATTGGTGGAAGATAGGCAAAGGACCGAGGCAACGAATCGCTGGGGAAGTAGTATGGCGCGAGACCGTTGAAAGGTGATAAGAAGTGAGGACCGCCGGCGGTCTTCCTCTTTGGGACTGGACCACGGTTCACAGCTAAAAGACCGTGGGACCGGTCCTCGGTCCGGTCCTCAGCGCGGCACTAATAACAACTAATAATTCTCCAATAAAGTAGGGACGTCCACGCCTATTAGATGCCCGTTCCTTTGTTAGCTGCTTTTACAGTAACTAAAAAAAAAACTCTTCTAAATATCCGTGTTGGTGTTTACTTTTAATATGAAGCAGTCATCGTGATATTATGATGATTGGGGCATGTGAGAGAGATGAGTGGTTACACTATTAAATCGCCACGCCAATAATGATTAATAAGTAGTATGGTATGTATTAGCACGCTAAGTCTCGTTAATTATACTTCACTTAACTCAATGCACTGAAAAGTAAACGGTTCGACTAGAGAGTTTGTACCTTGCAAAACTTTGAACGTATAGTGATCCAAACATCGAATTTACAATCCACTGTGACGGGAATACATTGGGTCAACTAATAATATTAACATTTAGAGCAACACAAACGATAACGACAACGACAACGATGTTGACGACGACACTGATGATTTACACAAATCCACAACACCTCGAGCGGAGGAAGGTAGAAGCACAGACTAGTCCTGTATTCTCTATGGGTAGAAGAGTGGGATTGGGCAAGGGATAGAGAGAAGGTGGTAGCGATGGTATGACGACAGCAAGACAACGAGGGAGAGGTTGAGTTGGCAGTCAGCTGTTTCAGTCGACAAAGATAGAACGCGCGCACGCTGGAGAGAGAGAGAGAGAGCCGCGACGTAAAAGCAGGCCACTGGAGGGAAACGGTCAACTTCTCTCTCTCTCTCTCTCTCTCTCTCTCTCTCTCTCTCTCTCTCTCTCTCTCTCTCTCTCTCTCTCTCTCTCTCTCTCTCTCTCTCTCTCTCTCTCTCTTTCACATACACAACACACACATGTGTGTATATATATATATATATATATATATATATATATAATATAATATTAACACACACACACACACACACACACACACATAGCCTCTATCTTCCCCCTGTCTTGCACAATTAATACTACACATCTCCATCAGTACCACAGACTACTAGGAGTCCTGTATTATCTATGATCAGTACCCCTGCTCTACCTATTTATCTACGGAACGAACGAAATTGACGTCACCGAACTTTACTTTATGATTGTTTTTGGACAGCCATTTTGGTGATTACTTCTCACTTAATTCTAACGTTCAAGGTTAAAATCCGTTCCATGTTCTGTGAGCAAGGAATATCGCAACTTACGAAATATATTTGGTGCCGTGATTTTTTGCATGCGGGCTTATATTATAAGTGACATTACGAATTTTGAATACCGACCGTGACGGACCAGTTTTCGCACAATGCCGAATTCCTTTGATATTTTCATCTTTTGCAATAAAATATGACTCAAACTTTAAAATGTTTACAGTAATGGTGTGTTGATTCTCGTTCTTGTGGGGAAAATATGGAACGATGTCCTTTAATGGTGTAACAAAACATCTTTAACAGAAAAGCGCGGTCATAACAGGAAAGGAAAGAGGCACTGTATTCTTCACAACATTTTCACAATAACTAAAACTGACTTTAAAAAGAATAATTTGTGGATTTCAATTATGTATGCATGCAAAAGGTCGACTGTTGACATCTCGGGATAAAAATCTGACGTGACATTTTAAAATCTGGACGCCACATAACAATAACGGTGAAATTCATTGGCTTTATACTATGATCTGTGTTAAAAGGGGGGAAAACCTCAATACGTTTCTAAAAGATTTTATTATTATGATATTACATTTAACTTGGGCACTAGGAGACGGGGTAACAATCAATTAGTTCAATACAAAAATTCAAAATTGACATGCCCACACTAAATTGTGTATATAAACTGTATATAAATAGTCCATAATATCTGAGAAGTGTAATTGTTATATGTAGTATGTATGATTTCCCCTTTTGTCAATGTGCGCCTATAGCTGCGGCAATGCGGGATTGGTGCTTTATTAATAATAATAATAATAATAATAATAATAATAATAATAATAATAATAATAATAATAATAATAATAATAATAATAATAATAATAATAATAATAATAATAATAGTTCAACAATAGTTCAAACGATTATTTTTAGGCAATTACCAATATACCTCATACAAGAATATAATATTTCCATCAACAAATCAAGTAAGTAAAATCAATAATAAAGCAAAGCAAACAATGATAATAATAATTTTAATAACTGTTTTAAATTAATGAAGTAAAGAATGACGTCCAAGCTGTCCTTAAATCTGACCGTTTAAAAGATGTGCATGTTGATTATCATTGTGGCAAGTAGATATATTTACGGAACAATCAGTATACTTACCCTGCTGCCTTTTCAAAGACCGAAAATTACCCCAAATTAATTTAAATATGGCTCCATATAATAGAGGTCAGCGATTGGATGAGTGGCAATGGTCGCAATATTGTGTTCATTCCCCATATTAACTCACTCGTCTCAGGAAAGAATGGGTACCTGATTATATAAAGAAATGACTATAAGTGTAAGATTGGTATTACAGGCGACGTTTATATGAAATGGAAATTTCTTTCCATAAGGCCTTCTTGGGGTATTATTGAAGCATTGTGAAGCGGGCATAGTATAGCGAGTTTATAGAATTGCTCTACGTAAATGTTCATAATTGATTTTTATTAATTCAAGATAGCTCATCTCGTTTAAATTTGAAGTTGTATGAGTCATGATTATTACCTAACGTCTAGAGGGGGATCTCTCCAAATGTTAAAATGGGAAATAAGGAAATGTAAAATAAATAACGAGTTTGGAACAGAGATCATTCACGCGTTACTTCGGTGATTAAATCCAATAGACAGTATTAAACAGGATGAAAATAACTTGCAAGTCAATATACAAGAAGACCAGTGTGTAAAAGGAGAGAAGCGAGATTGGACTATTGGGTGTAAAGGGACATTATTGACGGATCACATGGCTCCCAAGAGAGCGTAATGAATACTGAAGAGGGAGATGAGGGGACAATAAAGCGAAAATAAAACCAGAACACAACTAAGACCGGTGCGTTTTGGGCTTACACAATGAAATACAACAAAGGGATCGGAGTACATCTATGTGGTTGTTTGTTTGTTACAAATGAATCCGTTCTGTATTTCAGTTGAACACTGATGACATTTTGAGAAACAAACAAGTCACTTCCAGGCAAAACAAACATCTATGAGCAACAATTACTCGATAGTGTATATTGTGATGATTTTCAAAAATTAAACAATAAAATAAACACGTATATGATATGGTATAACCGTATTATAAAAGTCGGATTTTATATAATCCTTCATATTGGTAAAACTGCGTGTAAAAACGAAGCAAATGTAAAGGGGGAATAAATTTAAATCCCGTTGCCTAAAGTCAACCCGACAATCAAATCATGTGTTGGTATAAAATGACAGCCAAAAGTATATTATGGTAAATTTTATAAATTGAATATACTACATTTAAATAGCACAATCATAGAAACTAAACAAAGCAGATTGTGTCGATTTTAAAGACAGTAAGTGGGCTATTACGAAATGGGTACAAAATAAGGGAAAAGACTTAATGATTTCCTAATGATAAATAATCTGCATTATAGTCATATCGCAGACATACTTTTGACTGGAGAGGCTGTTTTAAAATGGTGAGCAAACAAATCTTATAAATGGTCAGTTTTAAGGACATTCTTTATTTCTTTTATTGAAAGACATTTTAAAAGATTAAAATGGTATTTTGTGCCTAGCATAACTTGGCGTGGATAAAAAAGAGAAATTGAATACATGAGATTTACAATATCATGGGAAAGCCAATTTGTCCCAAATACTGTCCACATGTTCTACGGACAAGTGGGCTATACTGCAATATAATCAGGTTATGACAACCCACTTTTGATACAATAGGACCTTTTTAAAAATCATTCATTCTTTTTTTTTTAAAGATCATGAGGTTTAACACTACACGCTCATTTTTGCAGCTCTGATAGTCGTACGCAATTATGGGCTTGATCTAACATTGCTGAAATGGACAGAGATTAATTTGCGTTAATTTAAGAGTATTTCCATTACAGCAATGAGCACAAATTCAAACCTCCGAAAAAGTACACAACCAGTTTAACAAGAACCGCTAACATTGTATGCTGAACACAAGAAACTTGGTCTGGACTTATTCTTTATTCATAATGAGAAAAAGTGGAGTTTTGAAAATGTGTGTCTATAATTTTCATTAATTCATGAATTTCACACGTTTTGAAATGGTCTGATCACTGGTCACGAGTGTGCACGGCTCGGGCCCAGACGGTGGGGGGGGGGGGGGGGGTGATGCCTGACCACCAAAGATTCACAAATTATGAACACCGAGAGTTAAATGTATGTGGTATGACTTGTTTATTAATTAAGGTGATGAGCTGCATACAAATCAGTTCTTAAGACAATGTATATAGATGAATGTAGCAGGTGAATCAAAAAAGTATGATGGATGGTTAATATAGTGTAATGAAATTGATCAAGATTATGCCAATAAAATATAATGATGATGACTATAACATGACATAAGCTATGATAAAAAGCTGTATGTAAAAATAATATTGATAAAACTGATATGTGACAGATATATGATGAGCTGCTGAGGAGTGAGTGATGCGAATATAAAGTCAAATGATATGAGAATGATTATGAAATGATAGAAAAGCATGATCATTTAACTTGTATGACTTCAGGGTCTCTAAGTTTGGCGTACCATTTTTACGCAGACGACACCCAACTACTGTTTCCCATTAATATCGACAACCATCTCAATGTTATAACGGAGATAGAAAATAGTATCTCTGAGATTAGTGATTGGATGTGTTGCAATAAACTCAGGTTAAATGAAAACAAAACAGAGGTGTTGCAAATTACAAGACGGGCCTCGTGGACTTTTCCACGCTTAACCTGAATCTTTCTGATTGTGTAATTCCCATCACTAAAGAACCTGTGAGAAACTTAGGAGTTTTATTTGATACCAAATTAAACATGTCTGCCCATGTCACTAATGTAACTAGATCCTGCAATCTTAGATCTATTGGTGCTATTAGAAGGCTTCTTGATATTAATACTACTAAACTTCTTGTTGTCTCTTTGATTTTTAGCCGCCTTGATGAATGCAATAGTTTGCTCTATGGTTGTGATAATAATGTCATTAATCGACTCCAAAAGATATAGAACAAAGCAGCTCGATTGGTAACGTTATCTAAAAAGCGCGAGCATATCACCCCGATTTTGGAGGACCTACACTCGCTACCTGTAAAGTTTAGAATTGAATTAAAAATACTCACCCATGTTTTCAATTGCTTAAACAATTCTGATAATGTTTACCTTCAGGAACTTATCCACCTTTATGAACCCAGTCGAAATTTAAGATCTGCTAATTTAAATATCCTAAAGGAACCCCCAAAATCGTTAGTTTTTCATGAGAAATCCTTTGACCACCATGCCTCCCGACTGTGGAAATCCATCAGTATTGAAATTAAAAATAGAATTATCTTTAGAAAACGGTAAAAACTGAGCTTTTCTGTAGGGCATATAATTTGGACTCTTAGTATTTATTTTATTATAATATATTATGTTATCGATTTTATGTGGTTTTTAACATGCCAGTTCTGTATTTGTGTATGATACATGATGTGTTGATGTAAAGCGCCAGTGAGCAATTCTAAATTGGAACTAGTCGCTATATAAATTCATAATATTATTATTATCATCATCATCATCATCATCATCATCATCATCATCATCATCATCATCATCATTATTATTATTATTATTATTATTATTATTATTATTATTATTATTATTATTATTATTATCATTATTATTATTATTATTATTAATGAGTATTGCAGCCTTTAAAAAACACAAATTAAATCAAATATATGATGTTGGTGTCTGAACAGTTTGGTAACATTCGTAACGATTCTAATTCTACACAATGAATTAACTTGACGTCACTCCACTCTTTGTTTTTGCTTTTAGATAATCAGTTAGGTAAATAATTCTCAAAAGCGTCCTTTTAATAACAATAAACGTTAAAGGTTACACATGGATTTGTGTGCTTCTACGATTGATCAGGCGGGCAAAACAAATGAGAATTTTACCTGAACGCATTGTATAGAAGGAACGAAGGTGACGTCACTCAGCTCTTCGTTATTATTTTAGAGAGCCTTTTAGTGATTAGTTCTAAATAAATTATATCAATCAGATTTTAACGTTAAAATTGCAGTTTTGTGTGTTGGTATGTTTAATTTGGTTGACCGATGTTGTAAGTATTTTACCTAAACGCATAGTATCATGATATCAACCAACAACAAAACAGTTAAATCTAAGCATTAGGCGAGATGGCAGAAAGAAATGCCATGAAAAAAACTCAGCTGGATATTTTAAAACCCAGATACTACCAGACTATTGAGTCTTGAAAACTAAAATTGGCCTTCAAGCGGCTTTTCGAATGTTCAGCCATTGTCTTTCAGAACTAAAAGAATCATAATAGAATGTTAGAGTTAATCTCAGAAGTGCACAGTTTGCTTACTAGATATCCTTTAGGTCTAACGCAAACTATTTTCCGCCGGATGGAACAGGCACAAAAAACAGTGTCAGAAATGTCATCTCACCACGGGACCATTATAAAATCATCTAATAAATATATATAAAAGTATATTATCTAATAGTATTTCTTGTGCCTGGCTGAAGAGGTTTTCAGGTTCTCCTTTGCTAATCCAACCATCGTCTCCAGTTTCTCCCTGAGGTCGACAACGCACTGGTAAGTTGTCTTAATCTCCTCATCGGGAATATCATTTGTCCACAATTCCCTCAGGATGGTCATGGGACCTCTTACAGGTCTTGCATACAGAAGCTCAAACGGAGAAAACCCTAGTGACTCCTGCGGCGCTTTCCTGTATGCAAAGAGAGCGGCGTTGATATACCTGTCCCAGTCTCTAGGTCGCTCAGTCGCCAGATGTTTCAACATGCCTTTTAGGGTAGCATTAAACCTTTCTACAAGACCATTGCACTGGGGATGATAAGGAGTTGTCATCAACTGCTTCACAGAAAACAGGCGACAAACTTCCTTCATGACGTCGTCGGAAGTGAACTGACTTCCACGGTCACTCAGCACCTCTCTCGGAATCCCAACTCTACTATAGATGTTGACTAGAGCTTCTGCAACCGTCTCAGTTTGAATTGATTTCAAAGCGACCGCTTCTGGATAGCGTGTGCAATAATCCACTACCGTCAAAATATATCTATTACCTCTTTCAGAATCAGGTACGATGGGTCCGACGAGATCAACTGCAACACGTTGAAAAGGTTCATCGTTGAAGGGAACTTCAGTCAGGGGAGCTTTGGGTGTTTTCCCTTTCGATACCGATCGCTGGCATTGATCACATGATTGGCAAACCCTGGAGACGTCGGCCCATACATTCGGCCAGATGAAATCCTGTATAATTCTCTCGGTTGTTTTCTTAGCGGAGAGGTGTCCTGCTAGGATGGACTCATGAGCCACTTTCATAACCGTTTGGCGCAAGTCCTTAGGCGCAACAACTTGCTTCGAAACGTCTCCATGGTTGCAGGTATCCGATTCAAAATATCGGTAAAGAATCCCATGTCTGTCATGGCCATACCAAGTCCTGTTGCTCCTACCGGTGCACTTTATTTCGCCCGTCTCTGCCATCCTCCTACACTGTTGGAGCGAGGCATCCAAGGTCTGCTTTTCGATTAGATCCTTCATTGACACCTCAATGTCTAGAGCACTTGGTGTCAGCAGTGGTTTCAGCCTCCTGTTTTTCATGCCTCTGGTCTCTACAGCAGAGACTTCTGCGCTCACATCAATTCCTGGACATTTGGCCCCCGGGATATTTCCAACTATTACGTCATACAATAACGTATCCATCTCTGCAGCGAGTACTCTCCCTTTGTAGTAAGGACAGTCCAAATCTACTTCAACTAGTGGCGTCGAGACCGTTGTCCCTTTCGCAAGGTAGACAAGAACATTCTTGCCTTCCACCTTCTGTTGGGGCACCAGACCTTTGCGCACAACCACGCAACTACAGCCGCTATCACGGAGCGTGGTAACACGTCGGCCATTCACCCAACCCGCTGCAACTGGCATATTTGGGGATTCGTGCTCACCTTCCAGGCATGACAACGAAAGACAGGAGCGCACAACCGCACTTCAGTTCCATGCTCTCGAGCCCAGCACATTTCTTCTTAGTCTCCTCGCTGGGTTTATTTATGGCCCGATTACCCTCCCAGCATCTCGACATTTCGTGACCCTTCTGGCACAGAAAGAGCAAGTAATGTTGGTCCTTACCACATTCACCTGTCTCCTCAAGGGTGTCACTTGGCTTGACCGACAATCCCTGGCCATATGTCCCGGTTTCAGGCATCTATGACAAGTAATTTTGCCTTGTCCACTTGGTGCATTGTGCTTAAACAACCTATTGGGTGCCACCCCCTTATCAGCAACCGTATTGTTTGTTTGTTGTTGTTTGACAAATGTGCCCGCCGTGCCGTGCGCTGCAATATAATTTTCGGCGAGGTTAACAACATCGTCCGATGTTTCCGGCTTCCTTTCTTTCAGGAAAATGCGCAGCTCCTTTCCACAATCGCTCAGCAATTGCTCTTTTAGGAAAAGGTCAGTTATCTGGGATGGATCGTTCTTATCCTTTCCTGCCATCTATCCATTTGCACAGGTACGTACTGATTCGCGTCCTGAACTCCCCCATTCTTTCTCCTTGCTCTGAACGGCTATTACGAAATTTGTTGGCGAAGCCTTCTTCCGTCAAGTTATAACGATTCAACAGAGCATCTCTGAGGGTGTCGTAATCGCTGGCACTGTCCACGTCCATACGCGTGTACACGTCCAGCGCTTTTCCTGTGAGGAGAGCAGATAGATGCAGAGACCATTCCGTCCTATCCCAATTGTTCACGGTGGCATAGCGTTCAAACCTCAAAAGGTAACTGTCAATATTGTCATCCTTTGAGTCATTGAATGGGGGAAGTCGGGGACTTTTGGCTGCAGACACCTTCACGACATGCCTGTTTTGACTTGATGATGGAGCTGGGCTTTCATGGCGTAGACGCTCTAACTCTAGCTGTCTCTCTACCAGCAACCTCTGAGACTCCATCTCTTTCTCCTTCATCGCAGCTTCTCTCTCTCTATCTTCTCGTACAGCTCTTCTCTCCATCTCTTTCTGCTCCGTTTCCTTTTCTATCTGAGTGTCTACCCAGACTCTCAATTCCTCACCTTTTAGAGACAACTGACCACCTAATTTGATTAGTTTTTCGACGTCCATGATTTATGGTTGTAAAATACAATGGTTACAATAGAGTATTGATAATTGACAATAATATAGCTGCAAAATTATTATAACCCGAGGCTACACGCCTCTGCAATTGGTGGAATTCAGAGGAATAAAGGTAACAAAAGTGGAGAGAAAGGGGGGGGGGTTACCTTTTAGTTGCACCGAGACAAAATTCTTTCTAATCTCCCACACAAAACACCAGCACTTCATGTGCCTTTTCAACAATAGGAATTTAATGAAATATGACACTCACAGAGTGACATACACCTACCCACCTTAAATCTGCGTGGATAAAATTCAAATCAAAAAATGTTTACGGTGACAGCTATCGGAGCGTGTCACAACACAACAATATACCACAATCCTCACCTACGTGAGTTACGACTGTAAGTGATAGTGAATGATACCGAACACTAGCATCAACAATTGACGGCGACACAGGCGCTCGTCAAAACAACTTTAGTTATATCAATAAATACCACGTCTTATGTGGATACAGACTTGAGGTCAAGATTTAAATTATTAGAAACAAGGTGTGCTTATTGTGAGAATAATTTGTACTTAGCTCGTAACAGTCAAATCATGCACATGACTTAAGTGCTTTTGTGGCAACCCTGATGTGGCATTGACAAAAAATAATAGGAATATTTTACCCGGCCGCTCCACCAAAAATGTAACAAAGTGACTGTTGCCCCAATGTTACTTAAGCGCCGGAGAGAGTTCGCAATGCGTCCACTACGCACTCAGTCCGTCGTCTTTACCTATTATTGTCAATGGACACAAACAGGGACGTAACACACCGACAAGCAAACAAGTGATGTACAGTTTTATATCAACTGGTTTATTTATGTATTGAGTAAAGAGAAATAATGCAAGAAAAGGAAAAGAAGTAGTTCTTATTTATATATAGTAGCAATGATGTACTACAAAATAAAGGGTTGGAATATGAAGATAGAGCAGAAGAAATAATGAAGAGAATAATTAAAGAAGAACAGAAATCACAAAATATAATATAGACTTATCTAATACTGTATCTCTAAGGGCACCCTTACCTTAATTTAGCATCTAATCTAACACATAACATGACGACAGCAACCAAGGCAGGACAGCAAAGATGATAAGTATAGTTTCCGATGGATGAAGAATGTCTTATCAAACGTTTATCAGTCAAATGTGTAAAATCGTTTTCTTTTTGTCACAAATAAGCACAGTTCCTTGTATCGTTAATGTTTCTTTGATTTCTTCAAAATATTAATGTTTGATTTCAAATCAACGTCAAAACAACCCCACGGCAACCTTAGGTCAACCTCAAGTCAACTGGCTTCACGAAATAAGGAAGAATATAAAGGAATAATTAATCAAAACCAAATATTATATCAATCTATTAATAAAAGTAATAAATCAACACAACTGAATAGCAGTGAATACACTTAGTTAATGCCATTACATTTATGGACTCATTATACAAAAATAAAAATTCCTCATCAACTAACAATCACCCCTTTTAGGGAACCATTACTAAAATAACACAAAATATAACTCAGGTTTCACAACAAATATTCATTTTGAAATATTACCAGAGCCAGTAAAACAATCTAATTAAAATTTAAAAGCCTCAAAGGCGTCACAACAACGACTTAGACGGAGAAATACTGCCACAAACAGTATCACCGCTGCCACAAACAGCATAAACTTTGAGAATTTATTTATTATAAGTTTAGTGCTCTCTTCGAGTCACTAGCACGTCCGTCCAAGCCGGAGTCTTCGTTCAACTGATCAAAATATCACAATCTACAGTTGAGCCCTTGTTCAACGAAACAATCTGATTGGTCGAAATCTTAAATAATAGAACTAAATTATGGACACCCACCTCTAACATCAAACTTCCGTTCCAACCCATCCCATATCAAATTCATTAACTAACGGAAAGTTTGCAGTGCTTAGAAATTTCATTACAACAAACCTATCAAATTACCCAAAAATCGAGCTCCCATGATGCACGTACATCCTTTCTCAAGGTAAAACCTAAGACTCGATGACAACAACAATGACGGAAAACACGGGGACATCAAAGCTCACCACAATGACTATAATCTGGGTATCAACCCTTACACCACAGTTATTTACAATGACTCATCTGGAAATCCACCCCTAAACCTTAGTTATTTACAATGACTTATCCATCAACCTTGTCACTTTTTGCCCTTTTAATTAAGACCATTTGCTAATGTTTTTATCACTGAGCTGTGATATAAGACATGACTTCTATGCGCACCAAACTTGATAACAGTGCTACCGCATCCGCGTTAATATCTGTTAACTAATCCAATAATATATTATTTTACAGCGGCTTCAATAGATGGCATAAAGATAATCATTTTCATGGGTTGTAACAGTTATGCCATATTGACTTAATCAAACAACCCATTTGGAACAATGCATCAAACAATTTGGAACTTGCAAAACAATACTCATCAACAACTCATTTTGGAATCATTCTAAAAGCCTTGGTAAAGCCATTAACAGGACAGAATGGAGAAAGCAAATCAAGACCCGATGCGCCACCTGGCACTAAATGCATGGGTCACAGGAATTATCTCAAACCTATCCTTTAATTTTTTTTAATAAGATAAAAATTGTTTTCAAATGAACTTCTTGTGATTGTGATAAAAACAGTCAGCAGATGTTTTCGATCAGCCTATCACAAAGATTATTCTGCGGAGACAGTACAAGCATATTACAAGGAACGTCATTCTCAACTTGGCTTCTTGGCAAACGATTTCAAACCAAACCTTCAAACGATTTGTAAAAATCTTTTAAAATGCAATTTGGTCTCCTCCAAGGGTCCATCTTGGGTCCAGAGCTATTTATTATGTACACCTGTAAAATTTTCCAACTGATGCAAGCTTATCATATGAACATAGGTGTGACCAAAATATGCAGCACAAGATATTAAATCTAAAATAAGCAATTATGAAGACTGCATTAAACACAATCAGAACTTAAAGAAACTTAAGCTGAATGCGATAAAAAGCTCTATTAAAAAATGTATTTTTTTGTGCACCTCCGTTGATGGTGCTTTTTAACAGGTCATTTTTCTGCAAATCTGTTGACCAAGCGCAATCCCCAGTTTTCATTATTGTTGCTTGGTTTTATATTTGGTTATCGAAAAAATAGGGTCACAAAAGTTGTATTATGACATCTGTATGTCTTTGTTACTAAAATTGATAAAACAAGGATTGATGATGTGAGCGAAATTTAAAATCACAAAATAGAAGTAGCCTTAAAAGTAAAACACTTTTCTTCAAGATGCACATGATTAAATATTCTATCTCACCAAGTGGCACTGTAGCTGTTATACAGTTAGACTGTCAACAATATTTTAAAATTATTTATTATTCATATTTTCTTTTATTGAAATATAAATCTTAACACTTAACAAGTAGGACAAGGCACAAGGCATGTAAGATGCTATTTATCATTACAATTTATTTTTTTTCGTCAGGACAATGCTATTACCAGCCACATAATTGCTTAGAAACGTTCAAACCAGTGTTGAAAGCACTCACTCGTCAAAGTAATCTGTGACTGTACCCTGTTTTGACTGGGCTGTACTGTAACTGAACATTGGCAGTGTTGGGCCCATGGGGCCTTTTGCAAATACAAGCCATTGAAGACTGAAGATTGATTGTTGATTCACTATTACATACTTCATATTTGGGTATTATCTTTATTTATGGCCTGATTGAGATTTGCAGCGATATTTTACTTTTCTTTTATCATTACAGGATATTCAAAGGTCAATAGACCTACTCAACCCATATTTATAATATATGATACGAAGAATTAATTACATGTGAGAGAATGTAAATATACACCCTTTTTTTCAAGGACTCAACTTTGCCATGCCAAGAGTGGGACTCAAACCAAGGCCCTACCAGCCCGACATAGAGCGTCATACGACAAAGATCCATCTATTAATTACTGCTAGGTGGATAGAAGATGAAAACGCAACTCAAGATGGAAACTAGTCTTTTTGCCATAATTATCTTGACTGACTTTTATGTTCATTTTGAAGGGAAGTTTTGAACTCTTTTTTTAAAATATCTTCATTTCTTTTTTAAACCTCAGGAGTGAGACATCCAACGTTTGTCTTCACTTCGCCAGTTTATCTTTATCTTCTTCTTACACACTAAACATAGACATATGGATATTGACCTTAAAGTATTTTGCAAAAATAAATAAATAAATAAATAAAAAATAAAAATAAGTTAATATCTTACTTGACTATCAATGATTTTGTCTTTCAAATCATATAAAACAGGTTAAGACTACCTGCTGATAGTTACTATACCATTATTGTTATTTTCCTTTGGATAAATTTTATGTAATTGTCAATAATTAAAACAAATTGAAGAAAAAAAGACAAGAAAAGAAACAGCAACAACAAAAGCAAAAAAAACTATAATGCCAAAGGAGACTATTCAAACTCAAGTCCGAATAACTTGCTGATTGCACATGCATATTGGAGTTTGAGTCCGAATAGCCACGAGAGACTATTGACTCTAGTATGAATAACCGCAGCCATTGACATAATCAAAACTTTTAGTCTGAATAACCGCAGCCATTGACATAATCAAAACTTCTAGTCCGAATAGCTGCAGCCATTGACATAATCATAACTTTTAGTCTGAATAACCGCAGCCATTGACATAATCAAAACTTCTAGTCCGAATAGCTGCAGCCTTTGGCATAATCAAAACTATCAAGTTGTTTAACCACACAGTCTGTTATAAAAATGTTTTCAAATAAGTAAAATAATAATTATTATATTTCAAGACAATTCATCTTCTGTTCCCCAATTAGATAAAATGCGACACATTGACTTTTCTATTTCTAGAAATATGTCTTATCATTTCAATTTGTCTTCAAAGGATCACAAATTCAAGGAATGCCCAATCATGTCGGGAAGCCTTATTGGGAAGCCTTGTTGGGTAACTCCGTGAGTTCGTTCACTGTTGGGCGTTATTTCTTCTAGTGAGTTTGTGATAAGTGATTGTGACGTCACAATAGGTATAAAACCTTGCCTTCTTTTCCGACTCTTACGTCTCACTGCGTTACGTTAAATGTCAATGCCACGTCTTGGCTTTGTGTTTTATTACCGGATTATCCGGTAATTCGTGAAGTGCACGTATTAATATTATGAAGAAAGAGTATTTTTTAACTAACCGCCCATCATATATGCCTACAAAAGTCCACTTTGGTCAAGACTTTTCACTGAACTGTTCCCTTTTTATCATGAATAAGGAGTAAAAAACCCGTTCGCGACAAAATAATTTTAAAATAAAACCAATAACAAACGAAAATCACAATTGTGGCTCGAAAGCCATCTCGGTAAACTGAATCATAAATTCTTTCTCACGTTATCAAATCATTGTGCATCTGCGACTGTTGTCATCGCATTTTCTATTGTTTCATATCGCTGGGATCTGATGAATGAAGGATAAAATGGTTTCGTAAAGCATTGGATAAATTATACATTTGACAGAAAAGATAGAACTTAGGAGAAGACGTTGTTAATAGCAGTCTAAATTCTACCTACGAAATTATTTTTGCCCTCGTTTTTCTTTCGGCGTTGATGATGATACAGAACAAAAGGTGGGTAAGGTATAGTCGCCGACGGATCGCAAACTACAGGTTAGTTCTACTCACCATTTCGGAGCTCCAGCGTCACTGTACCGCCTCCGGTTTGCTGCTGATTTGATGACGATGATGCCTCCATCGTAAATTAGGGAGAAAATTTGTTGTATTACACTAAATCACCACATAAATCATTTTGATGATGTTTCTGTTTACGCTTCACAACTGGTTTCAGCTCAAACGCCGGAAGTGTTTTTAGATGTATTTTATTTTTAGCAACAACGCACGTGGAATTATTATTGTTTGTTCCGCTACATAAACAACACAATGTCGTGGAAAGAACGGCATAAAAGTCTGTGTTGCTTTCAAAACATATTTTTGAAATGAGTAAAGAAAATGCTGAATGACTTACGAACGGACCAAAACAGTAGAATCAAGAATGGTCCTTCCCAATCAACGAATATAACATCAGATTAAGTCATTGTGATTGACCCAGATAACCATTAATAATCAAAACTACAGTGAAAATAAAGGAATTGATTATTAAGAAAAGAGAGATGTTTTCATTTCCAATATCTACAAGTATCATTTATTTATAACTCAAATGCGTTCTCAAATCCCCTCTCTCTCTCTCTCTCTCTCTCTCTTCTCTCTCTTTCCTATATATATATATATATATATATATATATATATATATATATATATATATATATATATATATATATATATATATATATCTGTATATCTATCTATTCATCTATCAATCTATCTCTTCGCCTTTTTTTATTATCTCCTCCTCCTCCTCCTCCTCCTCCTCCTCCTCCTCCTTCTTCTTCTTCTTCTTCTTCTTCTTCTTCTTCTTCTTCTTCTTCTTCTTCTTACTACTACTACTCCTACTGCTGCTACTGCTCCTACTACTACTACTATTTCTACTACTACTACTACTACTACTACTACTACTACTACTACTACTACTACTACTACTACTACTACTACTACCACTACTACCACGACTACTACTACTACTACTACTACTATATAATAATAATAATAATAATAATAATAATAATAATAATAATAATAATAATAATAATAATAATAATACTCCTACAATTACTGCTACTACTACTATTACTACTACTACTACTACTACTACTACTGCTGCTGCTGCTGCTGCTGCTGCTGCTGCTGATATTATTACTACTACTGTTGCTGTTTTTATAATCACTATCATCATTAGCATCATGAACATTATTATTACTACTACTACTATCTTCATCATCATCATCATCATCATCATCATCATCATTATCATCATCTGCAGCATCATCATCATCATCATCATCATCATCATCATCATCATCATCATCATCATCATCATCTGCAGCAGCATCATCATCATCATCATCATCATCATCATCATCATCATCATCATCACCATCATCATCATCATCATTAACAACAACAATGTCGTCGTAGTCTTCATCATTATCATTATCATCACCACCACCACCATCGGCTACAGCTAGTTTTACAATTATCAAAATTGAAATGATTACTCTCAACAATCTGCTTTGTAAGTATAGTGTGTACGTTAAGCAACAAATTTCACTGGAACTATGCACTTCTTAGTTAAAGCAAACCCCTTTTATACAACACTCAGGGGACCGTATAGAATGCATTTTTTAATAGAGGCAAGCTTTATTGTCATTATTTGTGGAATATCCACCTCAAGAAGTAGGTCATCGGTTCTGTATAATAAGCGGCTACTGACCGTCTGTTTTTGTGTGTATATATGAATTTAGCGGACAAACGCTTTGACCGATTTGCACCAAAATCGGCACAGACCTAGAGGGAAACATTGGAAGTGACATGGGCTGATCGGAAGTAACGCCACAAAACCGGAAGTGGCGTCATAGGTCAAAACCCACTTTTGAGAAATTCAATCTGTCCTTAAAGGCTCCATACACGCACGGTTTTGATAGGCGTCCGAACCACGATCAGGCAAACCGGGGTGAAAACGCAATGTGTGTGGCCAAATACCTGGCCGATAAACCTAGGTACGGTCCATCGCTCGCAAAGCCCGCTTTGTTAATATTTTTCGAGGAGATCGGCGATCGGGGGCGTGGCAGTATAAAAAATTGGACAATTTTTTTCGGATTTTCGCTGTTTTGACGTCAGATTCATGATCAGCGTCGAATTTACAATAGGTTTGATACCAAGAACTATGTTTTTACTCCAAAAATTGATGAAATTAGAAATAAATTTTAATTAATATTGAGGCTATTTGGCCGACAGAACAGGGCCCCTCCCTGTTTTGTGATGGATCAAGTGGTATGACTCTCGCTTTCGGATCGGAAGGTTCAGGTTTCGAGACCCGCTCTGAGTGGTGCAGAGTTGAGTCCTTTGAAAATGCTCTTAACTCACATTCTCTCACCGTACTCAGGTGTGAAATGAGTACATGACCGTTCGTTGTCTTTGTTGGGGAAAAAATGTCCCATCGCCTGACAGGCGTCATGTCTTGTCTTTCAAGTTTAATATTGCTGTTGCCTTGGGACCCCTTGTAAAGCGATTTGAGCACGTGGATATTGCGCCAAATAAATGCTGTGTTATTATTTTTTTAAATAATATTTTCATAAATGTTGCGCCAGGAAGAGGTAGATGGCAAAAGTTTCGTTCATACAAAATAAAAAATAGTTTTCATGATTTTCAATGTAATGATATAATAATATGCCAGTTCTTTTTTTTTTTTTTTTTTTTCCTCCTCACCCGTTGTCGCGACATGACGGTCGACCTTGACACAGACATTTGGGATTGGCAGATGCCAAAAAGCCTTGACTACGTGGTGACAGGGTGGGCATTGTAACCCTGAATTATAATCTACAAACAACGCGCCCCCCCCCCCCCCAACTCCCCCCTAAAAAAAAAGAAAAGAGCTGTGTGCGTGTGTGGGGTGGCGGTGGTGGTTGGGGGGGGGGGGTGCGAATGCGAGTAGTCCCGAGGAGTACCCGTTTAACCTGCCACGGGAACACTGTCGATTTGTTTTATAAATAATAATAATAATAATAATAATAATAATAATAATAATAATAATAATAATAATAATAATAATAATAATAATAATAATAATAATAATAATAATAATAATAATAATAATAATAATAATAATAACAATAATAATAATAATGACGATAAATAACAAATCTTTATTGTCCACAAAATGGAAAAATTTCCGTGGTCTACGTTGCTTTTAAACTTAAATCGGATTGTAAATGTATGGATGTTATGCGTATTGGAAAAATACTCACGACATCTCCATCGGGGTATAACATATTAACACACAAAACTGCAAACGCGAACGTTCATTGTCTGATTGATATAACTTAGTGATAAGTTAATTATAAAATGCTGTCTAAAAGCAATAACAACGGGTTGACTAACGTCAAATTCATTCCTTCTATTGATGCTCTGTGTTAAATTAAAATACTCACAAAGTCCGCCAGCCAGAAATATCACTCCAGCCCAAAGATCTACATGGAACCTTGAACGTTATAGTCTGATATATTTTAATGAGAACTAATCATAAAAATGGGTGTCTAAAAACAATAACAATGAGATGAGTGACGTCAATTTGGTTCCTTTTATAAATATCCAAGAACTTTACTCACTCCATCCGCTCTCTCCTCCTTCAATACATATGAATCTATTCTCTCATCACTTTTTTGTGCGGCTATGCATGTGATCTTGTGAAATGACATTCGCCTTTGGATCGGACGGTACTGGATTCGAGTCCCGCTCTGAGTGGCGCATAATTGAGTCCTTGGAAAAGGATCTTTACTCGCATTCTCTCACCTTGTTCACTGTTAAAATGAGTACCTCGCTGTTTACAGCGTCGTCTCTGTCGGGAAACAATTGCAATATCTCTTAACAGTCATGTCTCGTCTAACATGTTTTTATGTTGGCCAAAGACCCTTATAAAGTGATTTGAGCACCTTTATTGAATATAGCGGTATATATAGCGCAAGTAAATTTTTCTCTCTTTCTCTTTCTTTCTCTCTCTCTCTCTCTCTCTCTCTCTCTCTCTCTCTCTCTCTCTCTCTCTCTCTCTCTCCTCTCTCTCTCTCTCTCGACATGTTAGATTATTATAGCTATTGCTACATATGATGCGAATATCTTGGACGGTTATTGATGCTATGAGTTTAGGTAAAATGCTTACAACATCCACCAGTCGGAAATAACGTACCGTCACACAAAACTACGAGTAACCTTGAACGTTAAAAGTCTGATTGATATAATTTAGTGAGAACTAATTACCAAAATGACTGCCTTAATACAATAACAAAGAGTGGAATAATGTCAATTTCGTTCCTTCAACAGTCTAATTGATATAATTTAGTGAGAAGTAATCACTATTGTGCGCAAGACGAAAGATAGAATAACAGACAGTAACTGGGATCGTAGCCTCACTATTAATTAAAATTTATTTCTAATTTCACCAATTTTTGGAGTAAACACACAGTTCTTAGTATCAAACATATTGTAAATTTGACGCTGATCACGAATCCGACGTGAAAACAGCGAAAATCCGGAAAAAAAATTGTCCACTTTTTTATACTGCCACGCCCCCGATCGCCGATCGCCTCAAAAAAATATCTCCCCGTATGTGGGCAAAAATCATCTGCGATAAACGCAGGGATCGGGTCACAGCGATAGGTCATCCGTCCCGCTTTCAGCGGATGTCGGCGTCTATGGGGGGCTTTAGAGACTAGGGAATTGTCGGATTGCCCTCAACGTTGCATCATCCCGAAGCGATTCCTGGGGAAATAACATAGTGGTGCAGAAAGTGACATCACTAAACCGGAAGTGAACCCTTGAAACAGGAAGCTGATCATAAAAGACTGGGAAATGATCCGATTACCCACAAACTTGAATAAAACATTGAGAAGGCTTAAGCACCAAAAGTGATATAATCAAAACCGGAAAACCTCGGACCGGAAGTGGGCATGATAGACAGGGGAATCGTCATATTTTCTCATAACTTGTTACAAACCTAGAGTGACAAATAAGAGAGGCTATAAAGCCACAAGAAGCGATGTAATCTACACCTGAAATGACCTTTAGAATCTGGATGTGGGCCTAAAAGACTGGGGAAGCCAAAAGTAATACATAAGGGAGACTTAATTTCATTAAATGCTTATTAAACTCAGATATGGCCGTTATTCTTGACTGCAGTCTCTCTACAGTGGCAAAGAGCTGTGCAGCCCCGAAGGAGGGCGCTTGCACACTTGCATTTTGTCTTTCATCCTTTCTTGCATCCATAACGAATCAGTTCAAGACATGTCTCCTCTATAAGTGGTAAGGTGTATCTCAGTATCTCATCCTGTTAGAGCATGGCAGATCGGCAGTACGTCAACGTTGTCTGCTTGAAGTCTACCTGCTATTTCGTGGGCTGCAATATGACATTAATGGTTTCCTGAGCCAAATAAAATCCAAAGCTCCTTAGATTTTAGCTTTTCAGCAAAGTAAATGGCTAGCAAAAACACATCAGTATTTGCTGTTCTTTTAAAATCTCTTGCTGAGTGCAATCTTTGGCATGCAGAAATAATCGTTTGTCAGCTTCTTCTCGTTTTCATTTATAAATGGCAGGTTGTGGTTGAAGTGTTGATGGCAACTGATGGCTTTTTTTTTTTTTTTTTTTTTGACAAGTTGAGATTATTGATCTCATATAACATCTAGTCTTTGCACTGATTAATGATAAACGAAATGAATGCATTGTCTGCATATTCTTGAAAAGTGCACGATGCACCAGTGGAAGGACGATAAATGCACAATCAAGCAGTTTTGCTTCTTTAGGTGACGTGCCAAATGACTGTGTGGAGTTGTTTTCTATCTGCTCAATGTTAGATGGGTCTGCTAATGATTTGTCAGTGACAAGCTCGTCATCATCCATAAAACTCTAGAGACTTGTTTTTACTTAAAAACATTGTTCACCTTCGCGTAAAAGCTCTGAGTAATGATCTACCTCCCTCCCGGAGTAGAGAATAATAGTTTCTCTTGTGCTAGTTTGCATCATTCCAGCTCCTGTCCACCCACTCTCGCTATTTTCGTCTCTGCTTTTGCAGCAAACAGATATTCTCTCATTTTCCTGTCATTAGCTTCCTTGTGGCTTTCCACACTGCCATTTATAGGAGCCTCTTCAGTTGGCTCTGAGGGTCCAGTGTTCGTCTGTGAGTTCATTCTAATTTCCTTCGTTGCTGTTTCTGTAACAATGTTGTTTTTTTTCTCTCCCTAGGATGGGGTTGTTAGCCCTACACAAAACCCCCAGACTTGGAGGACCAGGATTTATTTTGGAGATTCACTCTTAGGCTTGTTGCTCTCCCGAGCTAAAGAGTCATTCCCACCCTTGTTTTTATTATGGAGTGTCCTTCTCCTGGGCTAGTTGCTCTCCCGAGCTATAGAGTCCTTCCTACTCTTGATTTAATTTTGGAGTGACCTTCTCTTCTACCTGAATAATCTATACAATGTTAGGCTAAATTTGTTCTAGATCTCGAGCTAGATATATATCTAGATCTTGTTCTAGACGGTATGCGTACAGTAAACACTTTCACATCACAGTCTTCACACAAACCTGAAGCTTTTCTTAACATTGGAGACTACAAAAAAACATAGCCAATTCTAATCTTGCCTAAATCCTTGAATCCACATTGAACTGATGATTAGAGCGTTACTAAGCACTAACTTATCAGAATATTTCCTACCATTTCGCCCGTTCCGTCCACTTGATTATCTATTTCTAGTCAACGAAAAGACATAGCATGCAATCTGTAATTCCATAGCTACCTAGTATATTCAAAACAGAGGAACAGTTCCACAGTTAGTGAGTATTCATCACAATATTGTTACACATTGATGAAGGAATTGCATCGCAACACCTCATGACCCTATGTATTTTTTTTCAATCATCTGTTAAATGTGTGAGTGATGCTCAGGATCTGTGGGTTGTTTGCTTCGGTTGAAAGGTAAGTACTCAGGTTGCTTCGGGTCGTTGGTTTACGATTATCGGTTGATATCAGGGGCAAAATATATTTAATTTTTAATTTTCGAGTCAAAAATAAAACCACTGAAATGTGTTGCTCAACTAATTTTAATAAAATACACGATAATTGACGTAATTTCCAATAATGTATGCATTGTATGTTGATTGAATAACCCGAGACTCATCCTGTATGGTTGTAGCTTTTTAAAAAGGCAACAAGCGGTCCCGGAGGAACCATCAATTGGAACAATCAATTTCCAGCTTTTTATGTCGGTTGAATAACCTGGGACAAATACTAAACGGCAATTGTTTAAAAAGGCATCAATTTAAATAGTTTGAAAGGCATAGCAACAATAGGTCACGGAGGAACCATCAATTGGAACAATCAATTCCCAAGAAACTAGGACAATCCACAATCGAGCAAAACTGATGTATGGAAAGCCATAAGTCCCATCAAAAATAGGATGTCTACAAGATTTTGAAACCGCTGTATCTCTTTTAAATGAAAGAAATAAGCCTGCCTCTATTAAAATTCTTAACCTGGAGATTAAACTGCTTATATTACATATGTTTAATCACTTTAACTAAAAAGTGCAAAGTCAAAACATTTACCGTACACACTAGTAGTAAACATTGCCCTTCCATTACTTTATTTATATGGCAAAGCTTGGACGTTAATGGCACGATAAAAATAACGGTAAACATAGCAATTCGACCAAGACGTCCTCTAGATTTGGGTTATCCCACCGTAAACCAATACGCATTCTTCTTTTATATTAGAGGTCATTGACCCTTTCTTTGGTCGTACATCTGACCGAATTGCCATAACACAAATTAGACCAGTGTCCGATTCGGGATTGGAAAGCTGAATTATGTTACTTATGACCACTCAATGACCATAGAATGAAGAGGAAAGAAAAATACGTACCTACCTACCCTTTGCATAATATTATTTCATACTTGCGTTGAGATCAATGTCGCTTCTAACATAGGGCTACGATGTGTGGAATGGTTATTCACCAATATGTTGAAGGCATGTAGCAGTCCTCGAATTGAAATGCAAATATTTCTTCTTGTGGATTAAACACACACACACACACACACACACACAAACACACACACACACACAAACAAACACACACGCACACAAACAAAACACGAAAACAAAAGCAACACCACAACCCGCCCCCTTCAATCACCCCCCCCCCCCCTCAAAGATAAAGAAAAGAATAACACAAAACAACAACAACAACAACAACAACAACAACAACAACAACAACAACGACAACAACAACAACAACAACACCAAAACAAAACAAAAAACAAGCAAAAAAAAAAAAAAAAAAAGAAAGAAAGAAAAGAAAAATAGACAAAGAAATCACAGCATTCTAACATTTCAGGATTAATTTATTTGTGATTTCCAACAGGATTTAGTATAAAATGGGGAGGAAGTGCTCAGTCGAAGTGGATATCATCCCACTCGCGATAATCCACCATCGGCACCAGATGAAAAGATTTCTGTTTATCGTTTTCCATCTGACGATGAAAGAAAAAGGCTTTGGATTTCACGTCTGCCCAATGTATTGAAATGTGAGGATGTGACTGATAACATGGGCGTGTGTTCTTCACATTGGCCGAAAGACACTGAAATGATTCAAACCGTTGGAAGAGCCTTTCGACCTGCTAATCCACCTTCCATTTTCCCTAACGTTCCAAAATCTTGTATCCCTCTACAGGCGGGCAGGCATACTTCTCGTACTACAGACAGTGACAGAGCAACAGCAGAGTCGAGAGCTATTGTTATTGATGAAATGGCTGAATTCGTGCAAGAGATTCGCTTGATGGAAAGGATTTTCATGAACGCTTCATTAACATGTTCCTTGGCTATCCTGCAGGAGGTGTTGTTGGATTTGAGAAGGCAAGAGGGCTCTACACTTTCTGTAGTATACGTAGAGATGGTCCAATTTGTGATTTTTTCTATGTTTTTTATTATTTTATCTTCCTCGGGTTCTCTGGCTTTATCATTTGAATGCTACAAGGGTGTCAGAAAAATAAAGAATTATCCAGACTTTATTTCTGGTGACAAGCAAGTGACGTGTTGGAGTGGGCTTGATGCATTGATTAACTATGACATTTCCAATGATGAAGATGTTCCACAGGTGAAATTTCTACAACGTAATGTTCACATTCCTAATGCCTCTAAAAATAAACGCATTTACTCAACAGAGGACCTTTTTACTGCTTTTAGTTGGTATTCATTGTCTCGTTCTCTTTATTCACAGCTTAGGAATTATTTACAATTACCATCCATTTCTACTTTACAGAAAATTACTGTTGTCAGCAAAAATATGAGTGATGCAGCTTTATTTACCTCTATTTTCAGGAGCCTCAGTAAGCGCAGCCGGGGATGTATATTGATTGTGGATTGTGGATTAATTTCACATCAAAGCCTCTTTGTCGTATCGTGGTGGTGAAGTCTTTGGTTATGCTCATGATTATCCTGACAGAGCAGCTACAACAATTCTTGGTAGGTGAAATGTTTTTTTGGTTCAAAATCTTTCCTTGCCAGACTTGTTCAGTGTCATTCATTAACTTCTGAATTTCAATTTCAACATGTTGCTGAAGTCATTACAACTGTGGAGGAATGTGGAGGAAATGTTGTCGCCATTGTATGTGATAATAATAGAGTAAATCAGTCTTTTTTTCAGAAATTTGACAAGGATGCTGAGCAAAAGCCTTGGATTGCTAAATCCCCAGTCTCAACTAATCACAAACCTCTTTTTTTAAATTTCTGATCCAGTTCACTTCTTCAAGACCATACGTAATAATTGGATTTCAGAAATAACTGGTACCATTGCTTTTTTACCTTTAGATAGCACTGACCCCACAGACCATTTGGTCGGATTTGATCGCACTGTATGAAACATCTACATTTTCATTGCGCATGTCTAAATTAAATAATGTTTGTCTTAGGCCTTCTAACATTGAAAAGCAGAAAGTTTCTCTTGTTCTTTATGTCTTTTCAGAAAAAAAACAAGTGCAGCCCTCAAGTCTTCATCAGCTTCGACACAGTCATGGAAACATACGGCTATATTCATTGATAATGTGATATGTTTATGGAAAGTTTTTAATACAAAAGATCCTCTCCGACAGACTCGACTTCGAGATCCTGATATGGCAGTAATCAGGGATGAGGAGCATCACCAGCTGGATATTCTGAACTCATGGGCAGATATGGCATTACATCTTACTCCACTTTCTAATCCTCGTATGCATTCTCTTACAGCAGATACAGCCAAGGCTGTCTTCTGGACCTGCAAGTGCTTTATTGATTTGGCACATTTTCTCTTGTCCTCAGATAATAGTCTCCATCATAATTATGTCTCTCTTGGTTTTTTTCAATAGGATGATATTGAAAGTCATTTTGGTCACTTACGCAGATCAGCAGGGTGTAACTATTACATTTCAGTAGAGAATGCCTCACATACCAATACTATTGATCGTGCCAAGCTCATGCTGGCAAGCATGCCAACAGATGTTGATTACATTGGAGCACCGCATGCTTGTAGTTTATGTGACCGTCCATTTTCTGACAATGATATTTTGCTTTTAGATTCACTTTCCTAGAAAACTGTCAACTGATGAGACAATGCCTCTTTTTTATATTGCAGGTTATATTGCATCAAAACACCCGGATCTTGTTTTACAGCTACGCTTTCTCGTGGTGGTTTGAGCTGCCCTTTAATATGACTTTTTCAATTTGTTCTCTTGTGTTTAAGATTTTTCTTCAGACAGACAGCGGAGCTATTATATAAACGTAGTTATCTCAATTTATTCAAAGAAATTCCCCGTTTTTTTCAGATTGGACTGTTCCATACCAGACGCTGGAACGCTGCAATTTCAAGACTCGTTAATATTTTGATAAAGAATTATTGCAGAGAAAATATGGGGGAAAGAAATGTTGAGCGGAACGCAAGGAAGATAAGAAAGCTGACATCAACATAAGACATCATTATCAATAAATTTTTATGTCCATGAATGTGAATACTAATTCTCGACTTTCAGAGACACTTTCAAATAATTTTCTCCTTATATCCTCAGAATTGCCAATATTACTTTACAGGGTCATGTATGTATTTATATGTATTTAATTATTGAAAAAAAAATTTAAAAAAAACCTTAATGTGGCCATTTTTTTAATGTGACGGTCCGTTAAACGCAGAGTGAGGTACAGATTGCACCATGAAATGGAATCATCTAGATTATTCTTCCAATGGATTAAGATTAAGGTGTATTTCTTATTTGGATAAATATTTCTGAGGATTAATTTGTGGTTGTGATATTCATGACATGTAAGTAGACACCCTTAGATTTGGATATTTTCCCCTTTCTTTTTCTTACTTGAATACTTGTCAAGTTGTATTCCAACAATGTGAATAATAGCATTTCTATCCCTCACTACTATTTACTCTAAGTTAATAGACTTAGATTAAAAGTACATGTCAATGCTAATGGAGAATATGAACTAACAAATGTTGTTTTTTGTTTTTAAGGGTTTTACGGCGCTTGCAACACATTACGGTCATATCAGCGCCAGTAAAATGAAGAAAACGGGATAGTAAAAAGTTCTAGAATTACAATTAAAGCACAAAAGAAAAGGTAAGACAAAGGGGAATTGGTTCAAATAGGGAACAGATGTAGATTCCAAGAGCACACAG
Source organism: Berghia stephanieae (assembly GCF_034508935.2). Lineage (NCBI taxonomy): Eukaryota > Metazoa > Mollusca > Gastropoda > Nudibranchia > Aeolidiidae > Berghia > Berghia stephanieae. The sequence goes on along the minus strand of NC_088360.1, from coordinate 64,637,960 downwards.
TCAAAGTACTTAGTTTGAGATCACCTACAATTCTTATCCAGACACAAGCACATGTCCCAACTAAGAGGAATACACTCAAATGTTTACCAACATATAATATTGTAATATGCAAACTAAACATAATACAATGCATAACAGAGAGATGATTTACAAGGAAAAAATATAATCTCCCAAAACAATAACTATATATTCGACTGTTTCCCTCCCAGCCAAGGAACTCCGGCAAGTATCAGGACAAAATTAAGTAATCTCATTCCAAGACAATGACAGGAAACAATTGGAAAATGGGTATGGGGGGATAGAAGACACAGCATGTACCTCCCTGCCCACTATGGGAGGTCAGGATCCCCAACCAGGAACTAACAAACAATGAAATATGAAATTGATATATATTCTTCTTAGTAATAAGTAGTAATCATGTCATGATAATCATCCTCATTATTAATATCTTATCATTTTAAAATTATTATTATCATCATCATCATCATCATCATCATAACCATAGAAGTCGAAGTATTCAGGTTTTATGGGGTTCCTTCTTGATATTTCGTACTGTTTACAAAATAATAACTAGGTATCAATTTGCATTGCCCTTAATTAACCCATGTGTGATTTAAGCAATTATAATCAAGGTTAGCTATCATCAGAGTAATATTTATTTAAACTAGAATCATGAAAAATATAATTTCTCAATAAAAAATAGTTGTAGAGAGGCATCTTTAAAAAGCGTTTTAAACGTTTCGTCATTCGTACAGATTCATTGAGGGCCAGTTTTTAGGCCCCCAATAGAATCGAGTCTCTTCCGGATTATGTAACCTATTGTCTGTACACGCTGGGATAACCCATCTTCTTGGAACTTATGAATATAAAAGACCTCTCTTTGAATAAAGATATGAATCCGGAATGTTTTTCAGAAATGAAAATATTTTACGTCTTTCTTGTCTGCAAAATAGTTACAGTTCATTTATGTTAACTGAGATCAGAGTACACTGTTATTGCACGGTGCGCACTCTTATCAATGCCATCTCATCAGAATGAGTAATTACCTCATTTAGCTCATTAGGTTAACCTTGATGTTATCACACGTCACGAACAATCATAATATTGGATCGGAAAGGGAGAGAAGAATAAAAAATATTGGGATGGTATATTCGAAATATTCAAAGGGGAAGAAAAATGAACCTTGACAGGCTTGATATCAAAAGAGATCCATTATTGTTATTATTATTATTATTATTATTATTATTATTATTATTATTATTATTATTATTATTATTATTATTATTATTATTATTATTATTATTATAATCATCATCATTATTATCACCATTATCATCATCGTCATTATCATGATGATGATGATGCAATCTCCGTCCCACTTTTTTGTTAATAAAATCTATGTTGTCTTTTTTGTTGTTGTTGTTGTTTTGTTTTGTTTTTTTTTGTTGTTTTTTTTTTTTTTTGGGGGGGGGGGGGGGGTTAAGTGAGAGAGTTGTCAATATACATTTCGAGGCTTAATACATTCATTTACTACGTACCTGCTCGTTTATTATATTCAGTTTTACATGTTTATTTTGTTCGTACTGTGTTAAGTAAATAAAAATAACTGTTCTTTAGTCTTTACGATGTTTAAGTTTAAAAAGCTACTTAACAGAGCACTAAATCAATTATTGAGAAGACATACAATCGCTGTGTCACTGTGTCGTTTGTTTCTCGCACTTTATTTTCGTCACCGCATTTGAAACCACGTCTCTTTTCATAAGGACTGATTTCAGCTTCATGGTCACCCATAGCTTATTGTTTGAGTGGTATATTATCGTTTCTTGTTTGTCGATACAAAGTTCAACGCAAAAATTGATGTTTCCATTTAGATATAGTATCTGTCCATTCATTAATGTCTTCGTTGTTCGTGACTACCTCCTAATAATGTCGTACAACCAAAACGGCCCTGAAATTTTTCATTGGCTTCTGTTGACAAAATCTGCTTTGAGTTTCACCATAGGTTTTTGTTGTTTTAAACGAGTCACACATGTTGGTATTAATTGAACCGTGTCTTGGACATATTTAATTTTCCAATGGCTTGTTTTTGAACTGATTTATACGCGCTATCGGTGTTACAATAGCATAAGTCCGATGTTGTTTTTTTTTCGTGTCACATTTTGCGTTTTGTTTAAAACCGAGTGTTGTGTATTCACAGTGATTAAAATCACCTACAATAATAAAGTTCAATGTCATGTGTTGATTTGCTTCACTATGTTTACAGTTTTACACCATCTGTCGTTCACATAAAAGCAAACGCCTCCCCCTTTATCTTTACCTAAAGAGGAATCTCTATCATTCCTAAACAATGAAAAATTGTCCAGAGCAAAACTTCTGTCACTGTCAAGAGGTGCTAACCATGTTTCTTTGAAATGACACATGAATGTTTGTAATAGCTGTCAAATTTTAAAAAGGATGCAAGGGTGTCATCTTATTTCTCAGGGATGGATGGAAGTGGTGGGCCATGTCCACGACTTTTAAATTGTTGTCTTATGCATCCTCGCTTTCTTCGTTTTCTTTTCTTTTTAAATGATTTAGTATCATTGTATGTCAATTTAGTTGTTGATGGTAATGTGGGTAAGACTGTTTTTCTAAGAAGCCGTTTCGAAACATACAAATAACTGGATAATTAACACGTTAAAACCAGTTCATGACATTAAATATTACAAGTCCTTCACAATATATACCATATCAAATAGAAAATACATTCACAAAAAGTCCAAATTCACACATTTAGCAGAAATTACACAAGAGCAGCGAAACCGCCGTACTACTACAACTCAACTACTACTAACACTACTACAACAACTACTACTACTACTTACTAAATTCCTTCAGTTACCAAATTAATGTGATGACGCGATTTTTTTTTTTTTTTTTGCCTGCGGGCTTATATTTTAAGTGACATTACGAATTTTGAATACCGATAGTGACAGACCAAACAGTTTTCGCACAATGCCCAATTCCTTTGATCTTTTCATCGTTTGCAATAAAATATGACTCAACCTTTATAATGCTTACAGTAATGGTGTGTTGATTCTCTTTCCCGTGGGTGAAATATTCACAACAAAGTTACACTCAGTGGCGTAGCTTAGCAAATAATTTTGGGTTGTTTGAAATAGTGTAAATATATATATATCATTTAAATGGTAATTAACAGTATTGGTTAATGCTCACAACGTTTATAATTTAGCTATTCCCTGGTGGACAACGAACGTGTAATAGATTGGACGACACAAGCAATCCGTGAGGTACTTATACATTTTCAGACAAAAGTCATTGATGTTAATAAAAAAAAACAAAAAAAAAAAAAAAACAGGGTATCCTCCGAATTTTTACGTCAGTCTTCGATAGGAAAAGAAGAAATGCCTTTCACAAAGAAATAATCCTCGACCAACTGTTGAGCAAGACAACTCATAAAGGTCGCACAAAACTCACTGGTCAGCCATCGAGCAGGGTACCTACATGTTTGCCATTCTTGAATTATGTTCACTGAGGAGTGGAGGAGGGGGCTTTGAATGTGATAATGTGAAATGTCACTGATTCTAAACTTCTTTATCCATGTAATTTTTTAACATTAGACGTCTTTAGCCTTTCAAAGGTAGAACCGTTTTCAAATACAAGAGCTGCTTAATCAAAATGATATAATGATAAGGGTAGCCCTATTCGTCCTTAAGGTCGAATAGCATCAACCGTCGTTGCCGTACATAAGGACAAATAGTGTTGCTTGCACTATTCGTCCTTCACACTAAAGCTGGGCAATATTCTGTTTTTTGTTTTTACTGAGCTGGATTCATCCACGTAATTACATGATATATCCGTATCGTCTTAAATGTTTGACAAACCCCACCTCCTCTGTTTGTGAGTCATATAATCAGTTGAGTGTGTATGTGTGTTTGAGGTGTGTGTGTGTGTGTGTGTGTGTGTGTGTGTTTGTGTATGTGTTAATCTCGTGGGTTTTTTTTTGTTTGTTTGTTTTTTGGGGTTTTTTTCTTCTGGGATATGATTTTTATTCCAGGATGGTGATTGATTTCTTATAAGGAACAATTGTCGTGTTCCCCTATTAGTAAGTGTCCCATTCAAATACCTGCTCGAGAGTTTGGGTTGGCTAGGCACAGAGGAAGATTCGGCAGGTTTCTTTTTTTTTTCTTTATTTTTTTTTGGGGGGGGGGGGGGTTGTTGTTTTTGTTTGTTTCTTTGTTTGTTTGTTTTTTTTTTGGGGGGGGGGGGTGTTTTTTATTGTTGTTTTTTTATTTGTTTTCTTTTGTTAGTATTTTCCCTGCTTTTGTTTGTTTATTTGTTTGATTTGTGTGTGTGTGTGTGTGTGTGTGTGTGTGTGTGTGTGTGTGTGTCTACGTGTGTTTTGCCTTTTTTACACTTTTTTTCATTAATAGTGGGTAAGCACTCAGTAACTATTTGTTTTAAATGACTAGTATTCAATTTGTCAAAAATATTATATTAGTCATAATAGTATACGCAGCGCAAAAAACACCAAATTTCTGTATCTCTTAAGAAGCAGTTTTATAAAAAATGTTATAATCTTGATAATTCAGTTTCAGTGAGTGCCATCAATAATAGCTTGAATTTAGCTAAAAATTTTGAACGTGTCGATACCTGTCCTTTTAATTCAGAAAATGTTGTTATAAGTTGTACTGTCTTGAGTAGACGAGCTGTATGACATAATGATAGATTTAATTCATTGCGAATTCAATGCGTTATCAAATTGGCAGTAAACGAGGTAATTGTATAGACGGGATGGAATTTGGCGGCTTTACAACACGCAAATTAATTCCAAAGCCGAAAGCACAACGTTGCATTTAATCTAATCTACATATACGATGTCAAATATATTAAAGATTAATAAAGGACACTAATACCAAGTCCTCAATATTTTCAGTACTTCGTTCGTTAGTTAATACTATTAAGTATTTGGTATCCACTTTTGCCCTGACGAGAAGTTAGAATGTCAACGGGCTGGGATTTAAAATGTCAACGGGTTGAAACTGGGTGAAATAGAATGATACAGAACATAAAAGCCCAGTTCGGCCTAAGAACAATAACTTGCCTATTCTTAAACTCAGAACAAGGGGTAATGTTGTCAGGGGTGTTGGGGTTGTTGTTTTGATCTGGGTAGGGGTCTAATAAGTCTGATAAAGTTACGATTACTGGCCAAAAACAAATTCCTAACTTTAGTTTAAAATAAAAAAAATAAAAAGACGGAAATATATACATAATAAGATTGATATATTTTAAACAATGGTTACAAGAAAAATAAATCCACTATTTTTCTCAATAATTCTGTACTCCAACAACTTTGTATGCAAATGTTGTATTCCAGATGTGTAATTTGGCTTATCACCACTCAAGGTGGTATTTCAATAGATATTACTACAACTAACATGTCTATGTACGCAGTGGTACAGACCTGCCAAGCATTCGACTTATTGTGTTATAGTGGAAAAAAGAATACCATTTCGAAAGGATTTGTGCTGCATTGTAGGTTAACAAAACATCCACAAATACGCAGGTCTGACATCCGAATCCACTTATGGGCCTGGTTTAACATTGTTGTATAATGTATTTTGCGTCATTTTTTTAAAGATTTCTATTACAAGAATGAGCTCATAAGGAAATGGTTATCAGACCTAAAAATAAGTGCACGTCGATCCACATCAATTTTAAAACCATCACCATCACTACCACAAGCACTTTTACAACAATAATCATTACCATTAGAATCGCTACTACCATCATTTGCACAATATCATAAGTATCATCAGCACCACAATCAATATCACCACCACAGCATTATACCTACCACTACCACGATCATATCAATTATTGCTACCACCAGTAAAATCATAACTATCATCTCAGCCACCACCACTCTAGAAAACAATCATTTTAAACATCAATACCATACGCGCACACTATAGCGTCACCATTGTCATCAACTTTATCATTCTTGCTTCTTGATCAGTGACATCACCACTACCATCATTTCATCATCGAAACAAGAATAACATCACTGCTATCATTGTCACAAATACTAACGAGAGTTTTTATATAGCGCAATATCCGCTCGAAGTCTCAAAGCGCTTTACAGGGTGTCACAGGCCAACAGCAACACTTAATATCCTACATGATGTCTGTTAGGCGATATTACATTTTTTTTTTTCAGACAGAACAACGCAGTTAACGGCCTGTACTTATTTTAAACCTGAGTACGGTAAGAGTGGACTCAACTATGCGCCGAGTGAGGCTCGAACCCAGGATTTTCCAATCCGATCCGAAAGCGAATGTCATACCACAAGACCACATAGCGGCACATTCTTCTTCCTTATTTCACATTTTCTTTGTTTCCTCTGTCGGGTTGTCTCTAGCTCCTTCTCTGTTTATTCTTCTCTTTCGTGTTCTTCTTCTGCTTCCTCTTCTCTCTCTCTCTCTCTCTCTCTACCTCCATGATTCCCACCACCTCCACCGCCTCAAGATCTCTAATCATTACCATAGCAATGAGCAAGCTCACTACGAAAACTTTAGGTCTTCCGAATGTATTTTAATTCTTTGGTGGTGGGCAACACTAAATTACAAGGCGGCCAGGAAGTGTGCGTGTTTTTTTTAAGGGGGGGGGGGGGGGGGGGGGGGTGGAGTGAGAGGGATTGGCTATAATTTATGATGTTGCAGTCGCGGGGTGAGGTGTTTCTGTGTCGTTGTCCCCTATTGTTATTTTTTTTCTTTTCCTTTTAAAAAAAAAAAACAATAATGGATCAGAGAATGTGAAAGGAGAGGAACATTTGATACCATATCCAGATGAAACGCGTTTGAGACCACTCAGACAGAGAAAGATAGACAGATAGATAGATAGATAGAGAGAGAGAGAGAGAGAGAGAGAGAGAGAGAGAGAGAGAGAGAGAGAGAGAGAGAGAGAGAGAGAGAGAGAGAGAGAGAGATGTTTTGTTTGTTTTTGAGGGTTTTACGGCGCTTGCAACACATTAAGGTCATATCAGCGGCAGTAAAAAGGGAAAAAATGGGATAGTAAAAAGTTCTAGAATTACAATTAAAGCATCCAAGAATAAGGCAGACAAAGGGGAATTGGTTCAAATAGGGAACAGATGTAGATTCCAAGAGCACACTATCAGTGTACTTAAATTGAGATCAACTAAAAGTCTCATCCAGACACAAGCACAGGTCCCCACTAAGAGGAACACACTCAAATGTTTACAAATCATATATAATACATAAATAAAACATAATAGAGTGCATAACAGAGAGATGATTTACAAGGGAAAAAATATCATCTCCCAAAACTAACTATACATTTGACTGTTTCCCTCCCAGTCAATGTATCCGGCAAGGGCCAGGACAAACCAAGTAATCTCACTCCAAGACAAAGACAGAAAGCATGTTGGAAAACAGACATAGGGGGATAGAAGACATAGTATGTACCTCCCTGCCCGCTATGGGAGGTCAGGAGAGAGAGAGAGAGAGAGAGAGAGAGAGAGAGAGAGAGAGAGAGAGAGAGAGAGAGAGAGAGAGACAAAGGGAGAAAGAGAGAGGGTGCCAGAATAAAAGAGGAGGATAGCTAGATAAAGAGAAGGAAAAGACAGGAAATTGGAGAACAAAGGGGGAGGGGAAGAAGAAGAGAGAGGAGAGAGAGAGAGAGAGGAGAGAGAGAGAGAGAGGGAGGAGAGAGAGAGAGAGCGTGAGAAAATAAAGAAAGAGATGGGGGGTAGGCGAGAGGAACGAGAGGAGAGAGAGAGGAGGGGGGGGGGGGGGGGGGGGCAAGAAGAGAGGTGACGGAAATGAAAGAAAAGAGGAAGACAGAGAGATAAAGAGATGAAAATACAATGGAAAATATAGGAGTGAGAGAGAAAATTAGAAAATAGTCCTAAAGGAAAAATGAAAGAATATATATATATATATATATATATTAGAAAGAGAGAGAGAGAGAGAGAGAGAGAGAGAGAGAGAGAGAGAGAGAGAGAGAGAGAGAGAGAGAGAGAGAGAGAGAGAGAGAGTAAAACATGTATATGGAGGTAGAGAAAATGAGAGAGGAGGACTGAAAGAGAATGAGATAGATGATAGAGATATGCATGACACTCGCTTTTTGATCGGAAGGTCCTGAGTTCGACCCTCGCTCTGTGCATAGTTGAGTTCTTGGAGAAAGGCTATTTACTCACTTCTCATCGTACTCAGGTGTAAAATGAGTTGACAGCGTTGTCAGAAAAAAAAATATAATATCGCCTAACAGGCGTCATGTTTCGTTCTGCATGTTGTTTCTGTTGGTCAGGGAGCACTTGTGAAGCAATTTGAGCATATTTAGTGGCTATTGCGGTATACAAAAGCTCCATTTTTTTAAACATAGAAAGAAAGAAAGATAGATAGATAGATATATAGATAGATAGATAGAGAGAGAGAGAGAGAGAGAGAGAGAGAGAGAGAGAGAGAGAGAGAGAGAGAGAGAGAGAGAGAGAGAGAGAGAGAGAGAGGAGAAGTATGAGGAGCAGAACGAGAAATTTCCCACTATTTAGCGGTTTCCAGCTTAATTGAACTCAGGGTACCGCTACAAACCCGATATTTTCCTATTCGTGTAAGAAAAGGTAGACATAGAGAAATAGACAGAAAAGTAGCGAGAGACAACACGACGTAGGGAACATAAGAGATTTATGGGGGAAAATATGAGAGAGAAAGAAAGAGAGAGGAAGAATGAGAGACAAGGAGAAAAGAAATGTGACAGAAGTCAAGAAAGAAAGAGGGAGGGGGAGGGGGAGAATAAAATTGAGAGGAGAGGCTGATGGAGGGAGAGGAAAATAAGAGATAAAAGGGGGAAAATATGACAGAGAGAGAGAAAGAGAGAGAGAGAGAGAGAGAGAGAGAGAGAGAGAGAGAGAGAGAGAGAGAGAGAGAGAGAGAGAGAGAGAGGAAAGCTTAAAGAAAAATAAAGAAGAGAAAAGAAGATAGATAGGCGAGAGAGAGAGAGAGAGAGAGAGAGAGAGGAGAGAGAGAGAGGGAGAGAGAGAGAGAGAGTGTGTGTGTGTGTGTGTGTGTAAAATATGTATATGGAGGTAGAGAAAATTAGAGAGGAAGACTGAAAGAGAATGAGATAGAGATATGCACGACACTCGCTTTTTGATCGAAAGGTCCTGAGTTCGACCCTCGCTCCTTGCATAGTGAGAGAGAGAGAGAAAGAGAGAGAGAGAGAGAGAGAGAGAGAGAGAGAGAGAGAGAGGATGATAGCGAGATAAAGAGAGGAAAATACAAAGGAAGAGACTGATGGAGGGAGAGAAGAAATTAGAGATAAAAGGGGGAAAATATGACAGAGAGAGAGAGAGAGAGAGAGAGAGAGAGAGAGAGAGAAAGAGAGAGAGAGAGAGAGGATGATAGCGAGATAAAGAGAGGAAAATACAAAGGAAGAGACTGATGGAGGGAGAGAAGAAATTAGAGATAAAAGGGGGAAATATGAGAGAGAGAGAGAGAGAGAGAGAGAGAGAGAGAGAGAGAGAGAGAGAGAGAGAATAATATGTTTTTTTTCTACTCATACTCATAACGATGCTTACGTTTCAACAGTCGATAAAAAAGTGAAGACGTGAAGGACTGAACACTCCGATTTTGTAATTCCACTTAATTACATAGATAACATGGGCGCACACAAAAAGCAACCGAAGCAGTGACATATATAGGGCACTGTAATAACAATGCGATTTATGGGAGGGCAATAACCTTGAATTTAATACATATAAAAATACGGTGACAAATATAAACAACAGCCTTTCCCTTTACGTATTTCACGCCTACCTCATTTGCATAAGCACTTAAGGTCGGCTAGACACATTTTAAGAATACGACCTGAAGGACGAATAGACACTCCGTAATGATAAATATGTCCTCTCCATTCTGAGTTCCTGATTGTGGGCAATCTATGAATAACATTGCTATTCGCCTCATGCCATGAAAAAGAATTCCGCGCTTCGCCTCACTGGAGAAATACTTGAAAACGTTCCTCATTGTGACAAATTTGCATGTTTAATCCATATTGTTATGTATATTTTTTTAATGAATGTAATCTTAACAAGCAGCTAAGCCTCTGGATTTCAACTATTAAAATGTAACAATTCTTTATGCCAAGTGTGTACAAAGTGTACAATTTTCTGTGTCATTTTGAACCCAGGGAGACAAAGGTAATTTCGTTCATAGAATAAAAAATACAAGTAGAAACTAGCAGCACAGCAAAATAATTTATTGAATTGACAAAACGTTTGAGATGACCCACGTGCCATCAGGCGCCGCACGAGAATCCATGGCTGTGCGGCTTTGTGGTTGTGGTATGACGGTCCTCGAGGAATGCGTAGCTCCCTGCTTCCAGTCCTTAAAGGCTCCATACACGCCCGGATATGATCCTGGTCCAGACCCCGATCAGGCAAACCGGGGTGAAAACGCAATGTGTGTGGCCAAATACCTGGCCGATAAACCTAGGTACGGTCCATCGCTCGCAAAGCCCGTCTTGCTTAATATTTTTCGAGGCGATCGGCGATCGGGGGCGTGGCAGTATAAAAAATTGGACAAAATAAAAAATAGTTTTCATGATTTTCAATGTAATGATATAATAATATGCCAGTTCTTTTTTTTGTTTTTTTTTTTCCCTCCTCACCCGTTGTCGCGACATGACGGTCGACCTTGACACAGACATTTGGGATTGGCAGATGCCAAAAAGCCTTGACTACGTGATGACAGGGGTGGGCATTGTAACCCTGAATTAAAATCTACAAACAACGCGCCCACCCCCCCCCCCCCCAAAAAAAAAAAAAAAAAGAAAAAAAAAAGAGCTGTGTGCGTGTATGTGGTGGCGGTGGTGGTTGGGGGGGGGGGGGGGGGTGTGAATGCGAGTAGTCCCGAGGAGTACCCGTTTAACCTGCCACGGGAACACTGTCGATTTGTTTTATAAATAATAATAATAATAAATAATAATAATAATAATAATAATAATAATAATAATAATAATAATAATAATAATAATAATAATAATAATAATGACGATAAATAACAAATCTTTATTGTCCACAAAATGGAAAAATTTCCGTGGTCTACGTTGCTTTTAAACTAAAATCGGATTGTAAATGTATGGATGTTATGCGTATTGGAAAAATACTCACGACATCTCCATCGGGGTATAACATATTAACACACAAAACTGCAAACGCGAACGTTCATTGTCTGATTGATATAACTTAGTGATAAGTTAATTATAAAATGCTGTCTAAAAGCAATAACAACGGGTTGACTAACGTCAAATTCATTCCTTCTATTGATGCTCTGTGTTAAATTAAAATACTCACAAAGTCCGCCAGCCAGAAATATCACTCCAGCCCAAAGATCTACATGGAACCTTGAACGTTATAGTCTGATATATTTTAATGAGAACTAATCATAAAAATGGGTGTCTAAAAGCAATAACAATGAGATGAATGACGTCAATTTGGTTCCTTTTATAAATATCCAAGAACTTTACTCACTCCATCCGCTCTCTCCTCCTTCAATACATATGAATCTATTCTCTCATCACTTTTTTGTGCGGCTATGCATGTGATCTTGTGAAATGACACTCGCCTTTGGATCGGACGGTACTGGATTCGAATCCCGCTCTGAGTGGCGCATAATTGAGTCCTTGGAAAAGGCTCTTTACTCGCGTTCTCTCACCTTGTTCACTGTTAAAATGAGTACCTCGCTGTTTACAGCGTCGTCTCTGTCGGGAAACAATTGCAATATCGCTTAACAGTCATGTCTCGTCTAACATGTTTTTATGTTGGCCAAGGACCCTTATAAAGTGATTTGAGCACCTTTATTGAATATAGCGGTATATATAGCGCAAGTAAATTTTTCTCTCTTTCTCTCTCCCCCCCCTCTCTCTCTCTCTCTCTCTCTCTCTCTCTCTCTCTCTCTCTCGACATATGATGCGAATATCTTGGACGGTTATTGATGCTATGAGTTTAGGTAAAATGCTCACATCCACCAGTCGGAAATAACGTACCGTCACACAAAACTACGAGTAACCTTGAACGTTAAAAGTCTGATATAATTTAGTGAGAACTAATTACCAAAATGACTGCCTTAATACAATAACAAAGAGTGGAATGATGTCAATTTCGTTCCTTCAACAGTCTAATTGATATAATTTAGTGAGAAGTAATCACTATTGTGCGCAAGACGAAAGATAGACTAACAGACAGTAACTGGGATCGTAGCCTCACTATTAAAATTTATTTCTAATTTCACCAATTTTTGGAGTAAACACACAGTTCTTAGTATCAAACCTATTGTAAATTTGACGCTGATCACGAATCCGACGTGAAAACAGCGAAAATCCGAAAAAAATTGTCCACTTTTTATACTGCCACGCCCCGATCGCCGATCGCCTCAAAAAAATATCTCCCCGTATGTGGGCAAAAATCATCTGCGATAAACGCAGGGATCGGGTCACAGCGATAGGTCATCCGTACCGCTATCAGCGGATGTCGGCGTCTATGGGGGGCTTTAGAAGATAAGGCTTTTTACTCACATTCTCACCTAACAGGTGTAAAATGAGAACCCGGCCGGTAACAGCATTTTCTTTGACATTAAAAAAAAAAAAAGAAAGACTTGTAATGTCGCCTCAAATTAGATTATTATATCGTTTATCTCGTCCCGCACGTTCATTGGTCTGACATGGCGTTTTTTTAAAAAAAAAAATCCCAAATTTTGCAAGCAAAATCTCAAATTTTGAAAGCTAAAAACAGCAAAATTTGCAAAAATTTGCGATTAATTTTCCTAAAAACCCATAATTAGTTCATGAAAGAGAAAGGTATTTGTTTGTTTTTAAGGGTTTCACGGCGCTTGCAACAAATGTAAGGTCATATCAGCGCCAGTAAAAAGGAAGAAAATGGGATCTAGTAAAAAGTTCTAGAATTACAATTAAAGTACCCATTCATCCTGACACAAGCACAGGTCCCCCAGTGATGATAATGACAATTTGTCAATAAGGAGGAAAATCTACCGGCCCGTCAGTCAAGCCCAAATCTAATGCAAATGTTATAACATAGCTATTCATAGTTATTTAATATATTATTGGTCCTAAAGCACTTCTGATCATTAGACACATCCTGACCTTTTGCAAATATAATGAATCGTCATTTCCAATTAAACATTTTAGAGGTCTATAATTCTGCCCACTATATCAAGAGATTATGATAAACTTTTGGCCAAAAGACCAGGAGGTACGATTTGTTTTTACATAACTAGTGTCTGTATTATTGCAACCTTGTGATGATGCAGCTTATAAATAAGAATCTTTAATTAATTGCAAAACATATTCCATCATATATCAACAAAGCAAATTTAAATTAGCCTTTAAACAATCATTTCTTAAATCGATCAGCCTAACTTATTATCTCTCTATTACCAAATGATATCTATAAACATAATAATAATATGAAGAGAGAGAGAGAGAGAGAGAGAGAGAGAGAGAGAGAGAGAGAGAAGAAAGAGAGAGAGAGAAGAAAGAGAGAGAGAGAGAGTGAGAGAGAATTGCTGAATTGATTTTTAATTTAAAAAAAAATTGTTTTATAATTAGACACAAGTTGTAATGTATTATATGAACAAATTCAGAACAATCAAACAAAAACAAAAACAAAACAAAACATTTAAAAGGAAGAAAAAAATAAAAAGACATGCTTATAAAACTTATAAAATCGCCAAATATAATACTATCGTGCTACAGCTAAAAAGTACACAAATATTTACACCCATTTGCTCCATCCCCTTCCCTTTCAATCATCTTCTCATCCATGGCCACCTTGTGCTACTTTTGACATTTGGCGCCAGTGTGTCTAGACTAACGTCAGAAATAAAGGAGTGTCACCAAAATTCATGCAACTGAGCAGAGGTGTCAAAAAATGATAGAAGGATATTTTTGTTTTTCCCTGAACTACCACTTAGCAGAAAATGTTTGGCATGACATAAACAACGAAATATTTATGAAAAAATCATAAAATCCCAGAATTCCGCGGAAGACTATCACTATCACTATCATCACTGCTCCCCACTATATTTTAAAAAATTTTAATTTTTTTTTTAAATCTCGCAAATTTGCAACAATTTGCTAAAAAAAAATGCAAATTTTGCGGCCGCAATGCAAATCAGCGATTTTTTTTTTGCCATTTTTTGCGGCCGCAAGCGTATAGAGATATGTATATGTATACGTATATGTATAGAGATAAAAGACAACAAAAGAGTAAAACATTGAGCAAGAAAACGACATCAACATCTACTTAAGATAATTTCTTTTTGTTTTGTTTTTTTTTATTTGTAATAACAATAATTCTATTTTATGTATATTGAAATGTATTCTTAATTTTGTTTGTTTGTTGCTTTAGGTCTCTTCCAACACAATTGAGGTTATATGAGAGACCGCTGAAACAAAAAAACAAGCAATCTAACAAAAATAGTACAAAAGTAAATCAAAATCATAACCTAAAGATATCATAAGCTAAATTATAAATAACCAAGAACAAACAGGCAGCAGATTTACAGAAAAAAAATATCCCCTGTCAAAAATACAATCACAAACCAAAGAAGCAGGATAGGCTAGTAAAGGGAAGAAGAAACGACATCACTATCGGATCGTACACCCATGCGAACATCATAGGTATATGATTCAAGGGTGATGCTCCCATCCAACCACCCGCGCGAGCGAGCGAGAGAGAGAGAGAGAGAGAGAGAGAGAGAGAGAGAGAGAGGAGAGAGAGGAGAGATGGAGGAGAGAGAAGAGAGAGAGAGGAGAGAGAGAGAGAGAAGGAGAGGGAGAGAGAGAGAGAGAGAGGGAGAGAGAGAAGAGAGAGAGAGAGAGAGAGAGAGAGAGAGAGAGAGAGAGAGAGAGAGAGAGAGAGAGAGAGGAGAGAGAGGAGGGAGAGAGAGAGAGAGAGGAGAGAGAGAGAGAGAGAGAGAGAGAGGAGGAGAGAGGAGAGAGAGAGGAGAGAGAGGAGAGAGAGGAGAGAGAGAGAGAGAGGAGAGAGAGAGAGAGAGGAGAGAGAGAGAGAGAGAGAGAGAGAGGAGAGAGAGAGAGAGAGAGGAGAGAGAGAGAGAGAGAGAGGAGAGAGAGAGAGAGAGAGAGAGAGAGAGAGAGAGAGAGAGAGAGAGAGAGAGAGAGAGAGAGAGAGAGAGAGAGAGAGAGAGAGGAGAGAGAGAGAGAGAGAGAGAGAGAGAGAGAGGATGAGAGAGGCGGAGAGAGAGAGAGAGAGAGAGGGAATGAAGAAGAGAGAGAAAGAGAAGAGAGAGAGATGAGAAGATGAGTAGTGAATAAGAGAGAAAGAAGAGACTAGAGGATGATGAGAGAGATGAGAGAGTGAGAGAGAGAAGAGAAGAGAGATGAGAGAGAGATGAGAGAGACGAAGCAAGGAGACTTCAGAGAGTAAGAATGAAGAAAACAATAATCCTGAACTTGCGATTATGTATAGATTGAAAGGATATACAATAGGTAGAATTATTACAATTGATATGATGTTGAATTTAGAGGAGTTTGTTTTAGAGTAAGATTTAAGAGGAGATACATTGTGAGACGAGAGGTTGAACATGGGAAATAAGTAGGGAGGTGGTAGTAGGGGCCAGTAAGAAAGGAGAAAGAAAGAGGGATAGTAAAAGTTATAGAATTACAATAAATCATCCGAGAAAAGAGAAGAAAAAGGGGAATTGGTTAAAAAAAGAAACAGGCGTAGATTCCAAAAGCACACTATCAAAGTACTTAGTTTGAGATCACTAAAAGTCTCATCCAGACACAAGCACAGGTCCCAACTAAGAGGAATACACTCAAATGTTTACCAATCATATAATATAATTTGTAAACTAAACATACGTAATACAATGCATAACAACAGAGAGATGATTTACAAGGAAAAAAATATCATCTCCCAAAACTATAACTATACATTCGACTGTTTCCCTCTCAGCCAAGGACTCTGACCGAGGTCAGGACAAAACCAAACAATCTCAATTCTCATTCCAAGAATAAGACAGAAAGCAATTGGAAAACAGATAAGAGGGGATAAAAGACACAGCAAGTACCTCCCTGCCCGCTATGGGAGGTAGGAACCCCACCCAGTTTTAAGGGTTTTACGGCGCTTGCAATACATTAAAGTAAGTCATATCACCACCAGTAAAAAAACAAAAAGGAAGAAAATGGGACAGTAAATAGTTCTAGTATTACAATTGAAGAAGCCAAGAAAAGGAAAGACAAAGGGGAATTGGTTCAAATAGGAAACAGAGGTAGATTCCAAGAGCACACTATCAGTTAACTAGGTTTGAGATCACCTAAAACTCCGTTTACTTCTTTTCTTCAAATAAAATCTGTGAAATAATGGTGAATCCTGTGAAAAAAGCATAAACATTTTTTTAAAAATGAAGATTTGAGATTTAATACCAATTTAATTTGATACCAAACACCTTTTATTTGACGGACTGAAAATGAAAAATAGAGAGTGACGATTTGAGTTGAAATTCTCCGTATGCCAAAAAATCCATGACTCAATAAGGGGGTTTGCCGTACTTACTTAAAGTCTCATCCTGACACAAATACAGGTCCCTACTAATAGGAACACACTTAAATGTTTTATAAATCATAAATAATATGCAAAACATGATAAGATATGCATAACACAGAGATGATTTACCAGACAAAAAATATCATCTTCCAAAACGCTGTAGCTATACATTCGACTGTTTCCCTTCCAGCTAGGGTATCCGGCCAGGGCCAGGACAGAACCAAGTAATCTCATCACAAGACAAAGACAGAAAGCAAGTTGGAAAACAGGTATAGGGGGATAGAAGACACAGTAAGTGCCTCCCTGCCCACTATGGGAGGTCATGAACCCCACAACGGATCATGATTTGAAGCATCAAATATCGACAGTTATAAAAAAAGATGGGATGAAAAAGGAATTATATTGATCGATGATTTATAATAGAACATTGAACAGCAAGGCATTGCATACAGGCTGGATGACGTCTAATATTTGTTTGTATAGAAATTAAGGTTTAAATTGGGGTTTTTTGTTTGTTTGTTTTTTTAAACATTTCAATTCGTCACTATAATAGCGATGTCACATGAAAGAGTACAATTATAAAGACCAGATTTCATTATGGCAATAATTCTGTATGTGTTTTTTTATTTATTTTTTTTTTTTGTTATAAGCATTTGAAAATTTCTTCCAATTCAAAAACACAGCTATGAACCTTAGAAAGGTAAAATATCCACGAAATTATTTAAGTAACAAAATAAACTTTTTTAAATTTATTTTTTTTTTTTTTTGCGACAGTTAATACTGCTGATACACTCTTGAATCAAAAGTTTTAAAAGGGAATGAGAGAAAAAAATTTCAAAACAAAAGAAAAGAAGACAAAACACGACACTCTCAGATGTTATTTTACAAATAGCAAAAGTAAAAATATCAAACAAGTTAAATATGTAATAAACCAACTCATGGTGAGAAGTAAAGTTTCCTTAAAACAATGGACAACTCGACGAAAAACTGAAACCTATTGGTTCCAAATACTCGTGTAAAAAACAAACAAATGACGACTGATTTCATTGAAAGAAATTCCACAGTTCCAGAGTTCAGGACCATATGTGGTAATATGTGTAGTTTATATTTTTATGTGAAGCAAGTTTGATAATCTTTGGTGGCAGTTTTGATACATTGATCTGTCCCCGGAGTTTTTTGCCATTTCAAACGCCAAAATTTGCCATAAAAAATGGTAAAATTTGCCATCAAAATTGCAAAATTTGCCGCTAGTTTTACAAAAATCAAACAATTAAAACAACATGTACGGTAAAAAAAAAAATGACACAAATAGAGCATTTTGTAGAATATTGATGTCACGTGTCAACATGAATTTATATTTACATTTTGAATGGTTTGAAATAATAATAATAATAATATATAATAATAATATATAATAATAATAATAATAATAATAATAATAATAATAATAGCCATAGTAAGTAAGTACCAAAAAAGGAGGAAGTAATCAAAATATTTTATTAACTATTTAGCTTCTTAAAATTTGGGAAATCAAAGTGAACAATCTATTCAAAATTTGAAAAACTAATTAAGGAGAGGAAAAAAATAACTATTCACAAGGAAAGAGAAACAAAATCCGTTTTCCAATGGGGGCACATTAAATTTGTATTCTCAAATTACTATCCAATTTTGAGCATTATTATTATTGCTTTATATTTCAATATAGGCCTAATGGGTTTTTGAATGAAAAAAAACTGGAAAAAATCATGAAAAATCATAATAATATTATGAAAACTAAGTGCCAATTTTGGATGGTAGCATTGAAAGTCACCGTCTTTTCACAATTTTTCATAGCTTTTGTTTGTTTGATTTTTAAACAAAAAATCGTCAATTTAGCCTAAAAACGGTGAAAATTGCGGCTTTTTGCGACCAAATCAAAATTTGCAGCTTTTTGCGGTCAAGGGTGAATTTTGCGGCCGCGAAAAACTGCGGGAACAGATTGATAATTTTTTGTTTTATGCTTAATTAAAAACAAAGAATAAAACTTGCTGCTATGTGGCCTTGTGGTAAGTATGACACTCCCTTTCAGATTGGAATTGGAAGGTCTCGCGGCAAGAGTCCTTGAAAAAGGCTCTTTACTCACATTCTCTCACTGTACTCAAGTGTAAAATGAGTACCTGGTCATTAACAGCATTGTCTCTGTCTGAAAAAAAAACGTAATATCGCCTCACAGGCATCATGTCTCGTTCTACAGGTTAAGTGGTGCTGTTGTTTAGGGACCCTTTGTAAAGTGCTTTGAGCACGATTAGATGATGTTGCCCTTAACAAAAGCTCAAGTTTTGTTTTTTTAAAACGTGTGATTTTTTTGTTTTTCAAATAAACACGATTGTCAAATATTGAATCCTCTTAGAATAAGGAGCAATCGTATCATTCCTAAAGAATCATCCTCAAACTGTAATTTCCCTTTCAAGCATATTCTGTCTATTAGTCTTTGGGTAGTATGCACAGGACTGTACCCACGACATCACACACAACAAAATATTTTTATAAATATACAATATAAAAAAATGTTATGATAGATAATAATGATACATATTTTTAAGATATATTTGGAATCATCTGCTGGACGCTTGGACGGATTGGTAATGGCAGTCAATAATAAAATAGACGTTTTTTGATGTCAAAATCGCCATTTTAAAAATCTTATTCTAATCAATACTTACACAATGCAGTTTGATTTTATGTATATAAAAAGTACTTAAATGAAGCAGTATTTTTATAAAAGGATTGGGAAGTGTGGCAATATTATAGAAAAATAAAAAATAACAATAATAATAATAATAATAATAATAATAATAATAATAATAATAATAATAATAATAATAATAATATGTAATAATAAACCTCCCAAAAACCCAAAATGAGAAATTTTAAAAATGCCGAATTAATTTTTTTCTTTTCCTAGTGGCGTAACATAAAAATATTTAATCACAACCTTTACATTATCATTAATGTACTGGACGAAATACCGTTTGCAAGAGAAAAAATTGGAAAAATCCAAGAATCCAGTAGCCAAAAAACTATAAATGATGTGCAAGTCTAAAATTTTACCAAAATCAAACCCATTCATTAAAATTTATGTATACCGATTTTTAAATTAACACATATATTTGCAATATCGAAGATGTGGGGCGTAATTCTTAAATTTTGAAGTGATTTTACAATCCCCCATTTTCCTTCATGACTGCATGTAACCGTTTATTTCCCAATGATCCAATTGACTTCCTAATATCTTAATTCACTCAACCCTAATACCCGACTATATCCGTAGTTTACCCGGGTTACTTTTACCCCATGCCTATTTTACATTTTTCTGAGACAAATTATAGGCGTAGCATCAAAGCTAATGTATTTAGTTATTACATGTTAATGATAGTTGAATAAAACTATCTATGTACATGCTCATTTTTTTAAATTTCGAAAAGTAGCAAAAATCTTAGGATTGAGTGAGTTAAATAGTGATTCTATCCCAACCGACTCTTTCAACTCTGCTTCTGAGTAAACAGTTGTACGACTTTTGTAAACCTTGTTGGGCATCATTGACCAAATGTCCATTGGGTCAAGTCAGAACTCAATGGAAGCCATCCATCTTTAGAAATAAATCCTGAGTTAATTTCTCTTAAGCAAGGCTGAGTAGTGTTACGAGTGTGGGAAGTGGCCTGTCTTGTTGAAAAACAAATGACAGATTTGGTCAAAGTTAAAGAGAAACAAAGTCTGGAATATTTGTTTTTTTCCTAACAATGTTACATAATTTTGGGCATTTGCTTTTGTGGTTGGCATGTCAACCTCGTCTCTGCCTACCAACTTACTCCCTCCGACACCATACTTTTATATGCAAAAGCTATTGCATTCATGATTAGGTTTACTCAGTAAAGTCTGATTTTGCTTGACCGTAGATAACTTCATTATGTGGGTTTTTAGCGTCAGCTAAAAACAAGACGCAACTTTGGAAAAAATTGATATCTTGATTTTTCAACAACCAGCATAAATTCTTCAACAATTGAGGATATTTAATTTAAACTTAGCAATTAAGTCAAGGTCTTGTTCTTATTGCTTGAAATTTTTTAACTTTCTGCTTCCTGATTCTAATTGAAATAGGGTCATAGTCATAGTATTTTGTTTTTTTTTCCAGTTATTTTTCTCGCACCCTATATAAAAATATACATACAATTGCTGATTTAAAGAACAGAATAAACAGTCATTTTCAAATCTATTCTTTAAAAAAAAGAGGGTTGGGATTTACATTGTTCTGTGTAGCCCAATGTTAAAGTTAAATTTTTATCATCGAGCACAGAATTTCTGTCAAATCTAAAAATTATGAAACTTGCAAACCTTTATTAAATCAATTTAACTATTGTCCGCTGATTCTATGGTTATTTAGAATATCTTCTAGGGCGTAATCATAAGTCCAAAATTTGACATTGGCCTTCAGATCTGCCATCTTTTTGCACCCTTCTGCCAGACAGATCAAAGCTGATGATTCAAAGATTCATCTCAATTGATTTGTAAGTGCACGTTGGTCTTGATCTATGTTAATTTCCATAATACAGTAGTATAATAATTAAAACAGAGGAGTGCCTATTCGTAATAGACTTTATTTCTCTGAAAATACTAATATTTCGCTATTTATTTAACTACACCAATGGTCAATTTACTAAAAAAAAATAATCCTTTTCGAAACCTTGTCCTATAAAATGTAGCGTGATTTAACATTTAAAATTCTACCTATATTCAAAAAATAAAAATCTTTATTGAAATTTGTCTTATTTGTCAATTTGATTAGGTTCTTTAAAGAATCTTAAATCTAAATTTTCTGACATTGTGTTCATACATTCATATCTTATAAGAATAGATAAGTAAAAGACAGCGTGTACGTAATCTTAAGTGAAAGTACATGAACAGTGCATCTGCATCCTTTCACTCATGACAGCATGTAGAAATGGTGTCTATGTTTGCTGGGGCATTAGCTTATGATCGGTCTGACTTTGGGAATCGCTATCTGGCTGTCCTGGAACTATTGTCAAATTCATTTGTGCACACCTAGCTACAGACTATATTGCTGGACCTATTTTGATATTGATAGTTGATGGCTCAAAAGAATCGTCTCAATCTAGGTATGGTATATTAATTTCCAGAATACAGTTGCATAAAAGTAAAATTGATGACTGCCTGTTCATAATAACCTTTATTTCTCCACAAATATTGCGGAAATTCCACTAGTTAACGAAAAAAAAAAAGTAAATATATTTATACGTTAAGTAAAATCTTTCAATTTTTTCCACCAATTCTATGCTCGTATCAGTAATTAAGTCTTCATTAATAAAATGTCAATGTAATGTCATGGCAAAGATTTCCTGACCAAACTGGAATTAAAAGGCTTAATTCAATTCTAGAATTCTAGGATCACTTTGAACTGTGGAGAGAATGGATTATCAAAGACAGTTTGTATTCAATGATTGGGAAGACATTATTTTTTTAAACTATAGATAATGTTAAAAAAATGAATGTGTGTAATAACAGCTTTTGTGAAATGAGTTCAAATTTCTGAAATAAAAGAATAAATCCACGTTCTGGCACAAATTAGCAAATGCTATCTATAACTATAATTACATTTGTTTTATTAGCTGCTGTCTTAGACACATGCGTATCTCTGGAAAAAATAAATACCACAAAGATGGAAATAATGGTGATTTTCTGATTTCTTGTTCGATAATATAACAAGAACCACCTGTTCAACTGTTAAATACGAATTTATTTAGGTTTAATACTCATATCATTATTATGGCACTCCGGCCTTAAATTTAGCAAGAGCAGTCTCTGTAGTATTAGTATTGATATAGTTTTAAAAAACAAACATACATTCATATACTCTCAAAATAAATAAAAAAGAAAGAAAAGAAAAAAATATTCAGTAATATGATCTTCTGGCAGTTCAACTTTACTTGGAAAGATTAATGGACACCATTCAATTCAATATGTATTAATCCATTAAAAATAGCTTATAAGACCCTGATTTGGGATGTGCCCATGATCCTAACCCTACAGGTAGGAGAGTAAAATGAAAATGCACATTCATTTTCCTTAGGCTTCATCTTCCTATGTGGACTTAACAATGCCTATTTTATTCTCTCAGCAGATTACACGGCAATATGTTGCCTATTGTGCATCATTACAAACTAACCTATAGACTGAGAATCAGTTTTTTATCAAATTTAACATCTCCAATGAATAGTTGCATTAAATAAATTTAATTCTAGTTCTATGAAGATTGGGCACAGGAATGTCTCTTCAACCATTTTTTCCAGATCTTTATCTTATACCAGTGCCTGCTCCTTAATATATCATTTTCATATTGTCTTTAATGTGGCCTGTGACCAGTCTGCTGAGCACTGCTTACAATCAAAACAAGGACAATACACATTGGTGAATGAAAGTGTAACTGGTAAAAATTTTGTCAAAGGCAAAAATATACATTATAATGTGGTTGGGACAGATCTTATTACAGGCATTGGTCTCTGCATCTCATCGTTATATTCAAGGGTCTCACCACACACCCTTTTTCCGTCTTCTTGAAAACCTCTGAATAACGACACTTCTGGATAATGACATAATTTTCCGGTCCCTGGTGATGTCATTATCTAGGTGTTGCACTGTAATTGCATTTATGACAGCCAGACATATTTCAAAAGGCGTTTTTGATCTAGGTTGATGATTCTGTTAAAAAGTGAATCTTACAACTATTCAGCAGTTGTGAATAGTGAACTTTTTTTGTGCTCAGCGATAAGTGATTATAATACCATATAGAAACTGCCTGACAGAACATGTTTGACTAAAGTCAACTCCATATGTTCTGTTAAACGGAAAAGTTAGGAATCAATTTTTTCGCTTTACTTTATTTTGTCTAGGTATTCATTTACAGAAACCAACTAAATCTTTTAAGATGAAGAGTCATAATAAGATTATCTTACTTTTCAAAACTTCCTAATCCAATATATGTATAAATAATGGCTTTAGCAATCAAGTAATCCTGAGTACAAAGTATATAAAACTGACATCTAAAAATGATAAACCCATTTTACGAGGAAAGCATTGAACAATAATTTCACCTTCGCAAATATACCTTATATTTGTAACAAATCCCCAACAAATAGTTTTTTTTTCTTCTAAAGCAGCAAAATCAAATATGAATATCTATTCTTATCTTTACCTTTATTCATTTAATATTCAATTGTTACCATGATAGCAAACCAAGACTAACACTACAAAGCATTATTACTAAAATGCCAGGCTTCCTGTCACATTCCCGTATAATCTTAAAAACATCAAAATTATGTGCAACCAGCCAATAATGATAAAATGTAAAAAGTGCTCATATATATATACTCTGAAACAATTAATGATATGGGAATAAAAGCAGCTAAAAGCTTTGGAAATGAAAAAAAGACAGCTTTAAAAAAAAAACAATCACACTCTTAAAAATGAAATGTGAAAAATTAAGAATGAGAAAGATTTTGAAAACACAAAATCAACACACAAGAAGTTTAAATAATTCAAGTATGGTAAAAGGGAAAAGGGGTCTTTGTTTGGAATGGGATAATTATCATATTGTTAAATTAAAAGGGAAAAGCAAATGCACTTTACAGTGTGACTGAATACAACAACATGATGGGCAATTACACCCTGAAATTAAAGCTAAAACTTTTACTCCAAAAATAAAAAGTAATGATAAATGTTTGAATCTTTAAATCAAAAAGAAAAATATTTTGTAAAAAAAACAAAAGACAAATCTGAAATAAATAAGACTAAGACCCATAATGTTAAAGGCAAGAGTGGCTTGACAACAGCTGAGGAAAAATGAAAATTTTAATTTTTAAAAAATTAATTTAATTCAATACCAACTTGTAATTGTAATATTAAGTCATGACATCTATTTCTTCAGCCATCTTTATTACTTATTTCAACAGAATCTATGAAGGCGGAAACATTCATTCACTAAGATCATTTTTTAAAACCCTATCATTTGAAGTACATAAAAAAAAAAAAAACGTTAAGTACTAGTTCACCTTTAAATGATATCTTCAACATTTTCGCCTTTTATCTTTTTAATGACTGTTTGCATTCTTCTTCTGCAGTCAAATTAGGACTAAAAAGAAAAAAAATATAACCAAATATGGACCCTTTGGCACCATCTAACTGCATGCATTTATTATAATTGTTTTTATACTTTAAAGGCTTACTTATTATTATTAAATTAAAGAAAAATATTACGCAATAAAAAAAAAGCTTTGTTCTTTTGAAATAAAAGAAAATGCAAAAGTAAATTATTTGAAATAAAAGAATATGAAGAAAACCACAATGTTCTTAAACAGCATGGTCAGATATAACGTGAATATTGAGGAGCAGTTATGAAGAAAAAAAAAAGATGGTAAACCAAAACTACAACCAGGGGGATAATGTAAAAAAAACAAACAAACAAACAAAAAATAACTGACACTGTTTACACAATGTTGTTCCTCACATGCATATGACCTTGAAATGCAGTTTTCTGCACAAGATCATAGGTCATGACCACCGAGGTCGCCTGCCAAATAGAGAAGCAAAACAAAGAATATCAAGTCACAAACTGAATATAAAACATTGAAGGTTTGTAGAACAATCTTAGGGTTGGGAAATTCATAAAAGGGAATCACAAATATAAAAAAAAAATTTTAAACAACAAAAAACATCAGGGCAAACTTTAGCTGAATGAATGTATTCACCAATTACAAAAAAAGTCAACGTAAAATATTTTTTCTCCCTTAATATTAACATGTTCTTTATTAAAAAAATTAGAAGTGTTTAAACAAAATGATGTAAATAAGAATCGTTCAACTGTTAAAGCAAAAGAGGAATGTTGTAAATGTTTTGAATAAATATCACTGACAAAGATCAAACAAATTTTATTATAAAATTCATTCATGATTTATTTACTTATATTTTCCCAATGATTATAAACACAAAGTGTTTTTTTCTCTAACATTATGTGTTAATTTAGTTAAATTAAGTGAAGTTTTTGTCAAGATTGTTTATCGTTGCAGTCACACAGATGTTAAATTTACGGCAATGTGATGAGAACGAATTCAATTCATTGTACGAAATTAAAGGCTCGTTTTAGATAATTGTTTCACAACCCTATCTGAAACAAAACCAATCTTGTATACTTATACTATCAATTTATATATATATTATTTATATTTACCTGCCCAAGAATTTAACAGAATGCATGGAGAAAATACTTACCTATAATATTATCTATAATTAACTTTTTTCTTTCTTCCATCCATAAGATTTAGTGCACATCATAACTTTTGTATGTTTTAATTCATGAATCAGGCAGTGAAAGGATTAAATGTCTTGAATGCACGATTTGTTACTTCCATAATAAATAAATACAAACAAATGTCCTAATAATATATTGGATTGACAGTGAAAACTACCAAAATTACAGCATCACAGATAAAAAACACTTTTCATGAAGCTGACTTTCAAGGGTCATCACTAATTGTAATATGTTTCTTAAAGTCAAGTCATTCCTTAAAACTGTATTAATGTTACAGAAGGAATCTATTTTTACTTATTGGGTGTCAGCTCAGGGTTTTTTTGTTTTTGAGTTGTAGATCAGATTCAATACCACGCAGTCGATAATAATGTTGTTTTGAACAGTAATCAAAATTCATATATCAAAAGTCAGTTCAGTTTTAATAACTGTAATGTAATTTAAAAAATTTTTTAATCCCCACCAATCCTATCCCAGTGTTTAATTACAGCAACATTGATATTCTCAAAGGTCATATTTAATGGTAGATCTTACACTTAGAGACAGAGCTTCACATAAAAGAGCCTTTGGCCATGATAAACATGTATATTGTAGAAAAAAAGACATGTGAACATATAGGCTTATAAAAAACGTATAGGTACTGAAATATATTCTAATTAGAGGTCGTTATTAACAATTATGTAACATCCACAATCATGTGTATATTGAAAGGTGTGAGCATCAATGTCGAAGTGGTAAAGGGTCAGTAATTTGTAGAATGAGTTAAGTCGAAGTAGGTTTAAGTGTTTGAAAGTATGTGCATTGTTTTATAAAAAAATTAGAGAATTTCATTTGGGAAATATTATCAATATATTGTAAAATGTTATAAAGACTATATTATCAAATATATTTATGTGCAGATTTATATGAAAATAAAGTTGGTGGGATTTTTAGATATGGAATCACTCATGTTCACTTCACACACATCCATACTCGTACCAAATGGAATTGGCTGCTTTGGCAGACAGTGCCTCTCCCTCCGCATCTCCATCTTGTTTTTGTGATGGTGCTTTCATCTGGTTTGGATGGGAACCTGCATCTATGACCTCTCCAGGTGACCTCAAAACCAATATGGAGTTGGATAAAGGTTGTCTATCTCTGTAGGTTGTGTTGTTATTGTTGTGAAGTTGGTTTGCCAGGTCCGGATGAAAACTGGAGGAGGTTGACATTTTACCCTGAGATCGTAGTTGTGGTGCAGTGGAATGAGCAGGAGGATTGCTGCTATTATTACCACTGTTGTTGTGTAAATGGTCAGAGGAATCAGACTTTGGCTGAGGGGTGCTATGATGTGAGCCTGGACTCAAAGGGCCATTGGTGCTGCTGCCACTGCTAGATGTGTAACCTGAATGCTTCTGGTGGTGATGATATGATGGTTGTTGTTGGTGATGGGGTAAGTGAGAACGGTTTGTTGGGGGGCCCTGAGAATGGCTCCTTTGAGAGTTGGATGAATGAGGAGGTGGATGGTGTTGACTGTGACCAGGATAGACGTTGGATGGATGACTGGAGTTATTGTGGGATTGTTGATGGGGACCTGATGGTGTTAAATCTTGAGGTTCACTCCCACCCCTTGACTGTCTTGGGTCATAACCCTGGGCTGATGTGTAAGGATCCCTGCTGGAATGATGGCTATATTTTGAATCTTGCCCAGCGTGGAAGTTTTCTGCAGAAGGGTCATCTCTAGAATCAGGATTTTGACTTTGGGTACCAGCTAAATTTCTTCTACTGGAATGAGGTCCAGGTGTGGTGCTTCTTGATAACTGATGATGTTGTTGCTGCTGATTTGATATTGGATTCCCTATGCTGGATTGCGACCTGGGTATGGTAGAAGAGGACATTGGGCGGTAGGAATTCATCACACCATCATAAGGATGCCCCTGTTTCAAAGGTCCATTGTGAATACCCCTAAGTGGTAAAGAGTCAGGTCTGATTTGTGGCCTTTGATTGGGCGGATGTGTTTGATTCTGTGAGGAAGATAGACTGCTGGAACTGCTTTGTCTGCTATTCGATAGGGATGGATTGTTATTGCTTTGATGGTGTGGTGCTTGATAGGAAGCAGGATGGGATGACAATGGCCTGGGTGAAGATTGAGATGGATCAGATGGTCGAGATCCTCGCCTACTGGGTTCACGTATCAGAGTGACAGGTGTGGGACCATGTTGCAATGGAATCTCTGCTGAGGGTTCTCTTCCATCTGGCTCTTCCCTCCCAAGAGAGTTGTTGTCAATGAAATCTCTGGGCTCTCTAGTTCTACGAGGAGGGGGTACAGGAATGTCTCTTCTATCAGATTCTTCTGTCTTGTTGAACAAATGGGGCGGGACAGACTTTGGCCTTTCTGCTCTGTTTGTTTGGTTTACATCATGAGGATTGACATTTCGTCTCATGACATCATTACTGTTACCTCCACCTTGTCCCTGAGGCTGTTGTCGCCTTTCACCTCCTGGAGGCCTGGAGATAACTCCTCTGATATGCTTGGATGGTCCCATGACACTAGCTGGGCGAGCCCTTTGCTGGGGAGGATTGTTTTGATTAGATGACAAAGCATGAGCAGATGGAGGTCTGCTGGGATTGTGTCCACTGACTATTGAATTATCCAGACTGTGTTGTTTGCTGGATGACAGTGAGCCAGGCTGAGATCTGGGGATGGGTGGTTGGAATTGATTTGGCATTCCTTTCAGTCTTTCAACTGCACCTTGGGATCTCCTCCTTTCAGAGTGAGGATGTTCAGCTGTTGAGTTGTTACTGGGATTCTCAAGGTGTTGCTGATTATTTCCTGATATTGTGTTGTACCGGTCTATATTATTTCTTACAGATAGAGTGGGCTTGTCATAATGTTGAGGTCCATCCCCAACAGGATTTGATGATGATATCATAGTGAGGCGATCTAGTCTTTCAGTGGCTGTGATAGGAGGTGGCGGTTCATTAGGAATGGGAGGGGGCAGTTGGTTGCCATTTTGTGCGTTGTTAATATTGTTACTATTGCTGTTGAGATTTGCAGGGTTGGATGATGATGAAGCTGACGGTGTTGACTGGTGGTTATTAAAGGCATGCAAGGCATTTGAATGAAATGGAAGTTGCTGGTTGAGGGAGTTGTTGGATGATGTTAGAGAACTAGGGCCTCTAGGAGATGATGAGGATGGGTGTTGGTTTGTGTTTAAGGCAAAAGCATTGACTCGGTTAGAGCTGGTGTACAGAGACGACTCCTGACTGGAACTTCTCCAGTCCTCCCCACTCAATCTCTTATGACTGAGGTAATGACTGCTGCTAACCCCATCACCTCCATGTTCCCCACCAACTGTTGTAGACCTGGAGGAAGGCGATATGCCAGAGTCATAGGATGAAGGGTGATCTCTCATTATCACAGAAGATAGTTCAATGTCACTTTTTGGTGTGGAGGTGATGAATACTTCACCACCACCTGCTAAGGCACCAGTGGATCCGAGGCTGCTGTTGTCATTTCCACTACCTGCTGAAAGTCGAGAATTCCCAGAAGTACTGAGATCTCTTACAGATGCTGGGGATAACATGAAGGAAGATGATGCTGCTGTACTTTGATGCTGCTGCTGATGTATACGATTACTGCTGTTCTCACTACTACAAGATTCACTGTCATGACTCTTTCGTCGATTCTGTGATAAAAACAAACAACATAAAAAAGTAAATTTTCAAAGATGAAAGGATGGATATAGTTTACTTTTTTTTTATTATTCATTCTTCACTCCCTACATTTTACAATATAAATGCAGTGAATATGATAATTGAAGCTTTGGTAACCAATTCAATGTGTACAGTACACTGTAATTAAAAAATCTTTTCCTTTTAAAAAAAAAAATTGAGCTTTTCCAAAACAAATTTTTGGATCTATAAACAGGAAATTGAGAGGAGTAACAGAGGATAATGGAGCAGGTGTGATGCTTATGAAGGTAAGAAAGTTGTAGGAAATAGTTGAATTTTATAATCAGGCCTGTAAATCGTCTTTTCCAAAATTGTCTGAAAATTTATCTTAATCATCGGTGACGTCATCAGTAATTGATAATAGTATGACATGTCAAACATTCTGTTAGATGTATCATCTAATATGCTTTTTAAAAGAATACTGTTAGTATAGAGCTGTCCACTTAGGTGCCGGATTTGTAAACAACAACATTCGACGTCAAACGTGACCCAGATTTTTTTATAAATGACCCCAACTATGTTGCAATTGACCTTTAGTAATGTCATGCGCATCCAACCAACCTTTTGTTTACATGTTGCTTAGGCAGCAAACTGAAGTTGGCCATGAATCAATTCAAGCATGACCATAGTTTTTATAGCCAAAATGCCCCTTCTTTTATTTTGTAGGAAAACAATAATCATGGTTTCCCCTCATCCCTAAACAAAACCATATCCATGTCCAGGGAACCGAAGATTGTCGCTTGTTTTTGGTTAAGGTGGACCATACTTTTTTTTTTTTTAACAGCGCATCAAATGATCAAAGTCAAAGCATACGGTCAATGCAATGAAGAGAGTAAATTCGAATCTATCTCCTATCTCTTCGCTCAGATGACCCTTTTGACAGAAGACTACTACTACTTCCACTATAACTGCACCACCACTACTGTACTATAGCCACTGAAACCACAAAACTATCTATACTATTACTATCTAGAACTAATGGACCGTATGGCTCAGCGGTACGGTTTTCGTCTTGTTACAAAAGTCGAGCAATGCCAATGCTAAGTGTGATCAGGAATAGGATGGGTGACTAATCGTGAAAAATTATGGCCCCCGCATTGTTTCCCTGGCTAAGGCACTTTACACACATTACCCCACTCGATTGAATGAGTATCTGGCTACAGAAATAACGGATAGTGTAGTGACAGTTTTAGTACACAAGGGTCGCCTAACAGGCTGTATGACAAATAAATATGGTTCCATACGGCTTGTTGAAGTTGGGGGGGGGGGGGGGGGGGAGGAGGATGATAAATATGAAACATTGTGAAGCGCATTGCTCACGGCTATCAGTAGAAATGCGCTGTATAAATATTCATATTTATGTACTTGGTCCAACTGTCACTATTACTATTTTTACTAATTATCATTAATAAAAATAATAATAATAATAATAATAATAATAATAATAATAATAATAATAATAATAATAATAATAATAATATAATAATAATAATAATAATATTATTATTATTATTATTATCAATATTATTATTATTATTGTTGTCAATATCACTGTTTAGTGGTTAATTAAAGTGTTAAAGATACTTGCAAAATGTTGGTGTTGTGTGTGTTGTAGCAATCGGCCTCCAGCGAAGCAACTCTGTCTACAAGAGACGCACAAGACAGTGGCACTAAACATCCCTGGCATGCAATTAGTCATACAACATAAAAGCAACATTCACGGTAGCGTTAATGACGTCAAAGACAAATCAATAGTGACATACAACCAGGACATGACAGTAAGTGAGGTGGAAATTCTCAGAATTGAAAGCAGACACGTCAACAAACCTCCACAAATGCCATTCAAGTGGCCAGTTACATCCACCACTAGTGAGAAACCAATGATTGTCATAGGTGACAGCCACAGCACCAAATGGGGATACAATGAGAACACGAAGATGGAGATACTGTTGAGGAATGGGCTGACCAATATAATCTGACACTCTTCTATGACGCATGAATCATCCTTTTCAAGCGCTCGCTGGAGAACAGGCTACAACCCAGACCTTGCATTTGTGTCTTCCAGACATGTCAAAAACTGTCGGCAAACCCATACCAAAATCACAATACAGACCTATCGCCATTGAGGTAGGATCAGTCATCTCTATGAGAACAAACAAATTACATGAACTGTATTCGCGGACCTGGTAGCTGCCTATGAGATAGTAAATCAAAGGTTGCAAGGGTAACTCGTAACACAAAAATAGTTGCAATAATAAAATCCCTTATGTCAAACCATCACTTTTTTGTGGAAATGGATGGGAAGAAAAGCAGATCACAAAAGAATGGACTCCCTCAAGGATCGGTACTTGCACCTATCCTTTTCAACGTTTATATACCAATGACCAACCTCACTTCGAGAACATCCGGGGGGGGGGTTCTATATGCTGATGATGTGTGTTTTGCGTCCCAGGCCTCTGATTTCAAGACCATTGAGGAGAGACTAACGGAGCTCCCCAAGAATGAATTGGTAACACTGAACAGAGCACGGGCAAAACTTGTGAGAACAACTGGAAGCATGAAAAAGTGGGGGCTGGCTGAGACTAGCTTGTGTACATGTGGATGCCCAGAGCAGACATTCTTAGAGAATGCCAGGATGGGCTCAGCTGCACTGACCATGACCTAAGAGACTGCTCCCCAGATGCTGTGGAGTGGGTTCGGTGTTCGGGTGACAAGCTATGATGATGATGACTTGCAAAATGAATAAGTCTTACACCTGCCAACATATAAGTAAGATGACAAAGATTAGAATGTGAGGATGCTGATCTTTTTAACATCAAAGTATTTTGTAACCCGGCACTGCTAACTTTTATGTGTAACCCAGACTGGAAAGTTATTACAAAAGATGATTGCAAGATATTTAGATAAATTGCTAGTCTATCATTGTGATAGACATATGTATTAAACTTACATATCAAATAACCTGTAGGTTAACAGAGAAGGAAGGGCGCACAAGTTCATTGTAATTTGAAATTGAGGAGTTGGAACAAAGTTGATTTGCATTGAGTCAGAATTCAATCAAGTCTTAAGCCTAAAGAATCTTTTTAAAAACAAGAAACAAAAAAACAAACAAACCTACAGCGTGCACCAGAATGAATAAAAACAGGACAGTCTTTAAACTGTATCAATGGAAATTACATCTTGCATTATATACAAGACCTCTAGTGCTATTGTGAGGATTGGTTCTCAGTCTCACCTGTCCTGCTGTATCTGAGGACCATAACACAACTTGTGAAATCCAAATAAATTAAAAACGGATTATAAATTTATATCACTTTTATTGTCATTTCATTCATTCAGACTGAAAATCATTTTAAAAAAATATAGATATGATGTTTCTCCATTGAAGGTATACTTGTATTCTCATCCTGTGAAAGAGAAAGAAAAAAAAAATAAAGAAAATTGATAATTATTACTGAAACTGTGTAGTTCCATTTTTTTTTTGTGATGCAAGAGCCTCAGCAAAAGCTTTGGTTAAGAAAGGTTCTGATTCAAGAAATGTACTTCTTAGGCAGAACATGCGATTGACCTGTGTAGACTTTAGTACTATGGTCTTGCTTATAATTATCAAGCGCAGAAAGTTTGCCATTAAAATGATTATTTAATAGAATTTAATATAATTTGATTCGAGAAATGGAACACAAAGGAAGAATTTGCGATTAACCTGTCCAGACATAAGCATCATGGTCTTGTTTTTAAGTGCAGAAACTTTGCAAATAAATAGAATAAATAGAAAAGAATTTGATTTGAGAAATGGAATACAAAGGCAGAATTTGCGACTAACCAGTTAAGACAAAAGCGCCATGGTCTATTTACAAAATACAGAAACTTTGTGAATATTTCGAGAAATGTAGCACAAAAGCATCACTGTCTTGCATATGAAGTGCAGAAAGTTTGTGATTAAGTCACTGCAGTATATAATATGATGTTGCTGATAAATGAAACAATGTAATACGATTTTGAAAAATATGTTCTGCAACACCACATGGTCCCATCTATCAAATTCTACTACCATTACAAATCAACTACATAAATGGATTCATCAGGACTCTTATCTTATTGATAAATTAAATTATAAATATAAAAAAGGATATAATAAACTTTAACAAATAATTAGAAAGTTAAATGATAGACAAGATAAAGAGATCATTGCCATTTCTTTTTAAATTTCGTATTCATAACCAAGGAATCCAGGAAGCAGATTTCTTTTGCCATATTCTTCTTGACTTCCCTATGTAAATGTTTCTTTCAAGTGTATAACAAGCTCATTTGTATAAAGAAACAGGAGCCAATACCATTAAACTGGAGAGATCATTGCCAAAAATTACATAGGGATAGATATGCATTGGTTTTAATGTGTAGTATTAGACATTGTCATTAGAAAAAAGTTTTTAAAATCTTTACAAACTGCAGTAAGCTGCTTTTAAAATTAAGAAACGCTCGAAAGCAAAATATGGTCCTATTTTCTTAACCACCGCTCTCTAGTCTCTAGATTATACTTGATAGGTCAATAAAGCTGAGAGGTTTTATGAAGAATATAGACGAAAAACATTAATTCCAATAAAAAAAAAAACAAAGAAGGGTCCATAATGATATATGAGGAATTATATGATGATGATAATAATAATAATAATGATACTTCTTCCTGAATATAAATTGATTAATTCCCATGGTATAGGCAGGCCAATGCTTCCAGAACAATTAAAGGAATTCAGAGACTCATTCTTGTTCTAATGTTATTTAGATCTGAAAAAAAAAAAAATGATAAGCATGGCATCCTAAAGCATTTTGTCATGGTCCCATAAAAAGCAATATCATCTCACACAAAATCATAAAGTAAAATTCATATGGACCAAAAAATGAATAAAAGTTATAATTGCTTTATTTTATCAATTATTCTCATTGGATTTATTTACCTTTATATTTATTAAATGGCAATTCGAAATTAAGATAGCAATGTTTGAATGAATAACTGGATCTAACTCTATGTAAAATGTAAATGTGCAACTTATTCAGAGTTCAGCAAGCACTTGTTACAGTATGTTGCTTCATGTTACAGGAAAAACTCCAGTTCCATGAGCATTATGACTCTAAAGGACCAATTATTTCAAAGTAAGATGAAATACCATTTACTGTTATCAAGCACTATTTAAGGCCTGTTGCTTCATGTTACAGAAACAGGAAAAACTCCAGTTCCATGAGCCTTATGACTCTAAAGAACCACTTATTTCAATGTAAGAATAAATACCATTCAATATTGAATATAAACATGACATATTTCTTAATGGTTTGCTGATATTCAATAAAAACATTAGAAAACAATGGACCTGGAACTCAGATACCACAAGGTTGTTAAAACCGTTGGGTCAGGTCTAATTTTATCAGAGGTTTCATGAAGGCAAGATTACATAACCAATGTCGATTAGCTTTTTAAAAAATGGGCTTTTATTTACCTTCTGGTCAACTCATTTGATCAATTTTTTCCTGTATATAACTTTCTGATCACATAAGAAAAGTCTAATAAACATTGATATTTTAAAAGCCTCTAGATTTCACTTTAAAGTCAAATAAAATATCTGATCACAAATAACATTTTTGATAATTCTATCAATAGAGAGAGCTTTTCACAATTGTTGGCTTATTATTCCTCAGGCAAAATTTAGATAAGACATCATTTGGTGTTTCATATGAATTACAAAATCCTAAAAGCTTCTTCTTCATAAAAAACGTATGAAATAAAAGTAGGTAATCTAAAGTAATAAGAGAGGTTTAGTTTTCATTTCAATCCAAGGTAAATCCATAAAGAGTTGTAGGATCAGGCCCCTCTTTATCATTATCCCCAAAATTGATTGGGTAACAGGGATGTGTATAAAACTTTAACACCCCCCCCCCCCCACACACACACACAATACTCATACAAAAACGTAAACACTTTTTTTTTCATTTTCATTTTTCTTGAGCCAAGGAAAACTCGTTGCTCCTTTTAGCTGCACAGATTCGAATTCGATTGCTTCCCCCCCCCCCCCTTTCTTTTTTTTTTTTTTTTTGAGCGAGTCTATTCTTTTCTCCTTTTTTTGTTTAGCCTTGTTTCGTTTCTGAGCATGAATTTCTTAAAATTGTTTTTTTTTTTTTTTAAAATAAAAAATTATTGTTTTTTCCCCCTCTATCTGACCATTGCCATTTGGTCGCTCTCTGAATATGTCTGTTTGATTTTTAATTATTTATTCTTTTTAGATACTGTTAGAGATCAGAGTGTTGACGACTATGGCAATTTGCTAGAAAGGAACCGAGAGAGAGAGAGAGAGAGAGAGAGAGAGAGAGAGAGAGAGAGAGAGAGAGAGAGAGAGAGAGAGAGAGAGAGAGAGAGAGAGAGAGAGAGAGAGAGAGAGAGAGAGAGAGAGAGAAAGAGAGAGAGAGAGAGAGAGAGAGAGAATTTTAAAAAGAGAGAGATAGGGGGGGGGGGGGAGGATGGTTGAGACATTTATCCCTTGCACCGCCCTGTAAAAAGAAGACGGAATAATAAAAATGTTAAAAAGTGGCAGAACCACAATGTCGATTCTGACAAGCCTTCCAGGGCAGATGAATTAACCACTCGGCCAGGACACCCACTTGAAAGTAGATGCATATTGTGTATATATTATATGTAGTAAAGACTGATTTATTGTTGGTTAATTTTATGTTTTATATGTATTTTTATTAACTTTACTTATTTCTATATGCATTACGAAACATTCCATATTCTGGAATGTGGATCATTCCATATTCTGGAATGTGGATAATTGTTTAAAAAACTGTGTCTGGGAATAAAGAAAATTGGTTATTCCCAGACACCTGTCTGTGAATAACCAATTTTCGTTATTTGCACTCCCTGCATTTTACAATATAAATATGTTTTCTTTCACACAGCTACCGACCAAATAAGGCGAACCGGCTTGGAAGATCCAAAACATCATACATATAGTTCGACACCTGCCAAATATCAAAGATGCGATAAGGGGTTGAGTGGGACATTTTCTTTTCTTCTTTTTTTTTTTTTTTATCTCCCTACCCTCCCCCTTTCCTAGACATTCTCATTTTTTCACCCCTTCCTCCCTCTCTGCCATTCCTTCGCCCATCGACTCAAAATCAGTAACAAAAAGTCTTATGTGGCAAAAGCGGCTACCAACTTAAATCCCTCAAACAACACAAGATATTGAAAATCGATGGCAGAGACCCTCTGCCTTTGTCTTGTTCCTGTTCCAGTCATGAACAGATAATTATAATGAGAGAATGAAGACCTAAAGATTGTTTTGAAATCTATTATCAGGACAGGAAAGAGCGAGAGTCAATAAAATATGACAAACCGTGAAAGGTACCCACCACGAAAGATGAGGATTAAAAAAACTTGAGATTCTAACTACTGAGGAGGAGGGTGTCTGCTTTTTTTGGTTTTTTTTTGTTCCTTTCTGTTTTGTTTTTTGGTCAAGTTATGACTGACACATGTTCTAGACTGTAAACGTTACCCATAAAATGTCATAAATTACGAAAAGTGTGTTCTCTCACACAGTATTCGAATCACTCACTGAATGAGCATGAAGCAGACATGAGTGAAGGAAATGTAAACTCTGTAAGTGAGAATCGGCGAGTGAAGCTGTACTGTAATGCCTGACACTGACAGTGACAGTCAAATTGCGAAGTGAAATTAAAACAAATAAACAAAGCATTCTAAAATTATGCCTGGGAGACATCCAAAGTTAAATACCCGAAAGCTATTATGGATTAACATTGAACTAAATCGTTTCCTGCTCTCAAAACCAATCAATACAAATTACAAACTCGAACACTGAAATTGGAATCTTACCTTTGCTTGGACTGCCATTCTTTGCCGGTGATTAGGAACTTGAGCAGCCGGACAACGTTGCCCACAAAACAGGTCTCCCGTTTTTGTCGTTCAAATTGTAGATAATACACATTCAGTTAAAAACAAACACGTACAAATAAAATTGTTATTTAGTTAAATTCTTTGTAAATGGCTAAATTATTCCGAAAACCAGATTTCAACTAGTTCTTGTTTTGTTCACACAAGTGCATTAATTTTGGAGAATTAACTTTACCGTGGTTTAAAAATAGACTGACAGTAATTTTTGATAAATTTTACCATTTGTTTAATAAAAAATCAATATTTAGATATTATTTGACGCGTGATCGAGTATTTATGAATATTTGTTTCTTTTGCCACCTAACAGCCAATTTTAAAGGTTATTATTTTCTATAATTTACATTGGAACGTGAGCTGTCATGACAGGAACATGTGTTTTGCCATGTGCTTCTAGACCTTTGTTTACAAATCCGGCACCTAACTGGTCTCTTCCATTCACAAATCAATTTGCCTGTCTGAACATAAAGGGAGGGGATAGTTGTCTTACTTCTTTTTCTATTCGTGATCAAAACTTACAGTTAGAGTACAGTAATAATAGTGTTTTTAGATTGAAGTCACCAAAAGAAAAAAATTTTTAAAAGAATAAAATATTGAGTCATAATTGAGCAAACTAAGCTTTGTCTCAGTATTGAGACAGTTACTCTTAGTTTAATTTCAGTATGAGAAGAAGAAAACAAAATTCCCAGTCTTTACTCTTGGTGGGGTTGGATATAATCTATCAAAATATTTGGGAACAAACCTAGAATATGAAATTAGCTATATCAATTCCATTACAGAGAAGATGGCTCAGATTAGACTGTACTTTGTGAGAAAACATGAAAAGAATTTATACATTTTGCATACCTTTTGCTTTTATTATTTTGGAGACACACGATTCCCTTTGTACCGTAACTCATAGCTGCCAACTTTTCAAAATGCAAAAACGTATTATTATACGCAGTGCGGCGCAGACGCCCAATTCATGTCTTAAAATGGCATATTTCTTAATGTACTTAAGTACTAGAATGGTCAGAACTGAAATACTAAGAGAAGCTTACCTTTATCATCATACTGGGTAGGCATAAGTGATGGGGAGGTGGTGACAGAAGCAGATTACCGAGGCTTGGGCTTAACAGCCTCCTTTGTGGCTGTCTTTGCCCTCTTCAGGAACTCTGAGTCAAGTTAGGAAAAATAAGACTGACTTCAGGGGCAGCCTGAGCACAGACATGATTTCAGGACTTCTCATTGTCAAGTCTAATAGCACTCCATGCTATGACAGTGAGTTCAGCTCAGAGTTCCTGAAGAGGGCAAAGACAGCTGCATTGGTGTGAGCATTAGTTTTTTGGGGGGGGTTTTTCTGGATTTTTTTTCTTTTTCTGGATTGGCCAAATCGTACTAAGTACGATTTTATCGTACTGGTTGGCAGCTATGCCGTAACTCAATCTGGCTTTGCAGTGTATACAGTAAACTGCCCCATCAAAAGTTATTTTTCTGACATAATCATAATAGGAAAGAAATTCTCTATTTTTATCTTTATATCCTTATTTTCCAACCAAGACCACTTGAATTTATTTCTGACTTTGCCTTCGATCAGTGAAGGTCGTGGCCTTCTGCACATTCCTCGAGCTAAGGGCAAAAACTGTAGTATTCATTTAACTAACCCTAAAACAAAAAATAAAACCTAGTACCTTTGACTAGCCCTAATAGGAAAAAACGAAAACTAAGTCTTTTACTATACCTAAACTAACCAAAACCACCAAAAAAATAATCCAAAAAAACCCCTCAGATCTCTAGATAATCTTGCCTAATTAAAATCAAAATAAATTTAAAAAAAATAAATAAATAAAAAACAAGGACTGCTCTGCACTACTTTTCAATACTTCAACGACAATGGAGAACCAAAACATAATTGTAGGGAATTTTAAACGTTTACCAATCAATCAAGGTTTGTTCTCCAGCTTTAAAAATACTACCAAAAATTGACAGTCGGCAAAATAAAACTAAACCAAAGACATCCGTTTGGGTTCCAAATTAAATATAATCTTTAAATTTTTTTAATTAGCGAGAAATCTTGTCGACAATGTTCAAAAATACAATTGTAAATTACTTAAACAACGAGATGTCAGAAATTGTTTGTAGGAGCTTAATCCAAAGAAATATACCGAATTGTGTCAAACGATGTGTGAAGACATTGATGATAAGACTCAACTGAGTGTGTGTTGAGACGACTGGCACATGCAATGGCGAGAGGTACCATACGATGATCGTGAAGCGGGCGGAGAATCCCCTTGCAATGCACGTAGCGAATGAAGTATTATAAGATAAAATATACTTAGAAAATTAAACGAGACTTACCTGTAAGTTGAAGTTTGATTGGAATTTTATAGACCCAAGAATATTCTTAGGCCTTGACCGAGAGAGAAAGCGTCCCTGCACATGCGCAATCACTATTTAAAGCTAATAGGCTACAATAGCTGTTACCATCAATTATCTAATTAAAAGGCCTCAAATTGATTTGCAATTTTGCAAAACGATGTATACATTCATGGGGTGGGATGAAATTGGGAAGGGCGGTCAAGGCCTAAGAATATTCTTGGGTCTATAAAATTCCAATCAAACTTCAACTTACAGGTAAGTCTCGTTTAATTTTCTAATTTTCTAGACCCAATGAATATTCATATGGCCTTGCCCGAGACTTAAAAGCCGTAACAGCTATTGTAGCGATCCAATATATAAACGGACATACACAATTATAAGCATATTCTTTCATTATGCTATATTAAAACGTTAAAACCTATGATAAAAGGAACGATGTCCTAAGCCATGAGGTTCCATATCTACTTTCATCATTAAGTATGTAAAAAGTTTTTCAAAACTATTGCAGCCTGTGTCCTAAGCCAGACACTGCATAGATAGTTATGATATACATTCATAACTCTGTGACTAAATTCAGACACAGGTTAATCATGTTTAATCTATTTGCAGCCTTTGTCCTAAGCCAGACACTGCATAGATTGTCATTGAGGTATTAAATATAACTCAGTCTGTGATTCCGCCAGACACTGAGTAACAAGGTGCCATATTATGATTTCAGTAAAAATTACTGTAATTGGTCATTGATGTTTTCAATATCAGCCTGTTGTTAAATCCAGACACTGATAATTATGTTCATAATAAGGATAAATTACTCACATCAACGTGCTTTCCGTAACACTGCTTTCCAAAATGCAGTTCCATCATCTTTTACAATTGGTTTATTGTAGAATTTAGCAAACGTCTTCTGACCAGACCATGCTGCTGCCTTAAGTATGACAGAAATATCTACATCTTTAGTAATAGCTGACGTGCTCACAGCCCTGGTGCTGTGTGCTTTGAATATTTGTGTATTTATTCCCGACTTCATAAGAGTCAATTTAATCCATCGACCGATTGTTTCCTTAGTTACCGGTTTATGTGGACATGCATAACTCAAAAATAGTTGAGATGAATTTCTAAAAGGTTTAGTTCGTTTTATATATTCTTGCAAATACGTTACAACACATAATCGTTTATTAGATGTGTATCCCGGTAATACTATGGAATTTTCATTATTTTTCGGGGTATTATGTTTCAATAATTTAGAAACATGAAAGATGGCCCGAGTTTGTGTAATATGACACTCTTCTAAATTTAACGAGTGAATGGTTTGGCATCTTTGTCTAGTGACTAAGGCACATAATGTGACTAATTTTAAAGTGAGCATTTGTAAAGTTAATTCCTTACAAGGTGAGCATTTTTCCAAAAATTTTAACAATATTGAAACGTCCCAAATTTTGGTGTATCTTGGTTTGCTTGGGTGAGCCAAGAAAATACTTCTCATCAAACGTTTTATTTTGTTATCATCTCCGATGGAAGGTTGGTCGAAAATGCAAGATAATGCAGAACGAGCAGTATTAACTGCACTATAACAAAGTCCTTTTTTAGAAAGGTTTAATAAAAATTCTAGACAGTGTGAAACACTATATTCCTCGACATCCCACTGTTTATCAGAACAAAACTCAATCCATTTCTTAAGGTAAACATTGTATTGTTTAACAGTATTTTGTCTCCAGCCTTTCATTAAAGTCTTGACAACTCGTCGGGACAACCCTTGTCTTTTGAAATTGTTCCTGATAAGACACATGCCATCAGTTGGAGTTTTGGGTATAATGGATGTACTGCTGAGTGGTTTGATGGTAAAATTAACATTTTGGCTTTCTTCAGAAAAAGAGGAGGAAGGCACATCATTTCCATAAGTTTTGGATACCAAGGAGCTATTGTCCAGTGTGGCACGACCATCAATATCTTTGTACTTTGGTCTTCTTGGATTTTCCTGAGAATCCTGGAGATAAGATTAAATGGTGGGAAGATATATCCGTAAGTATCCCATTTATGTTGAAATGAGTTAATGGCGCAGACTTCAGGATCGGGATAGAAAGACATATATATAGGTAATTGTCTGTTTGCACGAGAAGCAAACAGATCTATTTCAGGGCATCCAAATTTCTCACATAACCTATCAAAAACTTCTGGGTGTAATTTCCATTCTGTATGAATTCTAACTTTCCTACTGTGTGAATCGGCTATATTTGATTTTCCAGCTATATGACAAGCAGACAACCAGATTCCTCTTTCTTTACACCACAAGATGATTTGTTTAGTATAATAGTTAACAAGTCTAGAGTGTGTACCCCCAAGATTATTAATGTATGAAGCGGCAGTCTGATTATCCATTTGGATCTGTATATGACAATTCTTAAAATCACATAGGGACTGAATACCCAACAACCCTGCTTTGATTTCGAGAACATTTATGTGGAGTTTGGACTCCTCTTCTGTCCACATGCCGTGTGTATTTCTATCATTGAAAACTGCCCCCCATGCATAACTAGATGCGTCTGTTTGAATAGTGACATCTGCATTACCATGAGAAATCATTTTCCCACTATAAACTCCCTCTTTAATCCACCATTGTATTTCTTGTACACATGCTTCATTAAGAGTGGTAAGGTTATTACAATTATAATTTGTCTCTAATGATTTGATTTTAAGCATTTCCAGTTCTCTATAATATAGCGGACCATATTCAACCGCTGGAAAACTAGCCACAAAGACTCCAATTAATCTTGCTAATTCCCTTACTGTAAGGGAGGTATGACTCATCACATTCTTTGACATCTGGATGATATGATTTCTTTTATCCTCACCTAAACTTATTTTCATCAGTGTCGAATCTAGAATGAAACCTAAATGTAATAGCTTTTGCGTAGGTTCATATATAGATTTATCAGAGAGTTCAAAACCTAACGAAGTCAGAAGTTGCTTCGTAATTATAACGTTTTCCTGACATGCTTTATGATTAGAGCCTTGTAGATAGAAATCATCAATGTACACACAAGACAAAAAACCTCTTTGTCTCAAAAAACCTAACCTGGTTTTAAAATTTTGGTAAACAGTCTTGGGCTATCTCGAAACCCCTGAGGCAAAACCATATATTTATAAACTTGACCCTCAAACATAAATTTTAAGTATTTTGTAAAATCGGGGTGCATTGGAATGCTATGAAAAGCATTGGATATATCAATACATGCCATGTAGCAATTTTGTTGCATGAGATTAAGGCACGTAGTTAGTCCCTCCATCTTGAAGTGAGTAAATTTAACAAAATTTTTATTCAAGCATTTGAGATTAAGAATGGGTCTGTATTTGTTGTTATTCGATCTTTTCTCTCTTAAGAAAATATTATTCATGTAATCTCCCTCTTCAACAGTGCTTTCCTCAATTACTTCTTGTTTCAATAATTCTCCAATTATAGCCCTTAATGCTATGGTTTCCTGTGCATTAAATTTCAATTGATGGGGAATTTTATTTTGAATTGGTGGAGAAATGAATTGGATTTTACAGCCTTTGACACATTGTAAAATTATTTTGTCTTCTGTGATTTTTTCCCAATTATGAATAAAATGCCTTGTTCGACCACCTAAAGCTAAATCGTTTCCTTCACTTACATTTAATATGGTTTGTTGCGACGACCCTGTTGTCGAGTTTTGTTGCTGAAGTTCTGGTATTTGTTGTTGTTGTTGTTGTTGTTGTTGTTGTTTTTGTAATGTTTTCCCCTGTTGTTGTACACAGGGTTTTTCCCATCTAAAAAAGATAACCTTTTCTTTAAAAAGAACGGCTTGTTTTGATGTCTTTGGTATGGTTTGACACGATTGACTCTTTGAGAAACCTTCAGGGTTTCCGAGACATCTTTGACTTTCTCTGTCAATTGTTTTCCAAAAAGAGAGTCCTCGCACGGATACTGCTCAGAACACAATGACGAGAATTCCAATTTTACTTCAGATTTAAAATTCTGTCGTCTATGTAAATCCAGGCTGTGTGATCCGTCTGCTAATAACGCCACGGAATCTGCACAGGAATTAGTGATGGAGTCTATGTCCTGTTGACAAACTGAATCTATATTTATTTTGGTCAGTTTTTCGAAACACATCGTCATGGCGCATAAGCTTTTCACGAGTGTTGTTTGTATTTTTTGAATACTCGAGTCAGTTTGTCTAGTTTCTTTTTGGACCATCTTAAAAATTTCTGGATTACAAGTAAGAGTCTCCATTCTGCCACAATTTGTAGGTTTTATATAATTTAGA
This sequence comes from Berghia stephanieae, assembly GCF_034508935.2. Classification (NCBI taxonomy): domain Eukaryota; kingdom Metazoa; phylum Mollusca; class Gastropoda; order Nudibranchia; family Aeolidiidae; genus Berghia; species Berghia stephanieae. The sequence continues at coordinate 64,593,692 of NC_088360.1, read as the reverse complement.
AATAGTTGGTCCCTATCCAATATTTGCATTCCGTTGCACAGGATATTATTAATTCCCTTTGCTAGGTCCTCGTTAATTAGAGGCCCTTCAATTTCCTTTGTACCTGATACATCTTTAAAATAGGAGATTGATGAAGACGTTTGTGCTTCTGACACTACACCGTCTTCTTGTCCATCATTAACATTGTTAATTGTTTCGTAGTCGTTCAGCGTGTCACATTCTGTCATCTCCTTATCGTATGCATTTTTTAACTCCGTGACAACCGGAATGATCGCCATGAGTTTATTAAGTTGTTGTTTAATTTCTGAAAGTTCGCCGTCGCCACCATTATCAGATTTTTTACTTCTCTTTACTTTGGAAGGCTCGCCCTTCTTCCTACCTTCAGTCTTACTCGACACATCACTCCTATTTTCACCGTCATCACTGTTATTTTTGGTTTCGTTGTTACACACCGTCCTGTTAAGGAATTGGGTCAGTGGGGCGTCCGACGCCATTGTCTTAATAAATAAGTGCAAGCGCGAAATCACGCACAATAAAATGAAATCGATAACAATCCACTTAATATCTTAATAATTGAAGAACAAAATCATAATCCACGAATCATCACATGATAATTTAAGCACAAAATAATATATTTTCAATAACAATTGCATCAATATAAGTAGGTAATTAATTCTAAATCCAAGAGAATTAAAAACACGATGATTGCTTTGCAAGGTTCACTTTTTAAGTGATTGCACATGTGCAGGGACGCTTTCTCTCTCGGGCAAGGCCATATGAATATTCATTGGGTCTATAAAATTCACTCATCAATCATGCTACTTTTTTACATAATTCCACATAAATCACTTGCAATAGTGCTTGATAGATAGTCACCAATCTAGTTATGGAAAATCAAAAGGCCTACCACTTGGCGTGACTCCTCATTCTTGCTGTCATTGACATTCCTTGGAGATTTGTTGGCTTCCTTCAAAAACTGGTCTAGAGTTAGCATTTCACTGCCAGGAGAAGATCTCCCTGGAGTCTTGCGTCCACTCAATCCTGGCGTTGTTGGCCTCCGACCACCAGGGCTGCTGTCTCCCTCATCAAAGTTGTAAGGTCTTCCTACTCCTGGAGAACAAAAAGTATTGGTGGTGGTGGTGGTGGAAGTGATGATGATGATGATGATGATGATGATGATGATGATGATGATGATGATGATGATGATAATAATAATAATAATCAAATCTTTTTTTTTTTTAATGGGTTGAGGATCAACATTGTTCCATACATTACAGTTAAATTTCTATCATTGAGCACAAAATTACTGGCAAACATGGGTGAAAGTGATTGACATTCAGAACTAAGTATTGAGACCCATGTCTACATATCACAAAATGATTGTTTAAAGCTTTCATTTTACTCCAAAACACACTCGGTTTCTATTATTTCAACACTTCTATCTAAACTGTTACTTTAAATCAAACATGTGAAAACAAGATTCCAAAAGCAAATTTCAGAGACAGATACAGTACAGAGGCCAATGAAGTAAAGAAATAGCTGCGGGCAGACAAACGGTGGTTCGTTTCTTTTTCCAGGAAAAACTAAATAAGATAACTCAATGAATAAGTCGAAATAAATCAAACTAATCAAGGCAAATATTCAATTTACCAGGCAGGATACTGGACTCCCCAACAACGGCATCATTCAAATCCTCACTTGATTTGGCACCTGTGTGAAGATCATTACAGCATTGTATATATCAAACACAAGAGGCAGAACTTATATCGAAATTGGAAGAGGTGTAAGACATCTGAACTTCATATCTCTTTTAATAGCTACTCCAAACCACATGATTTTGTCGTCAGTAGGAGTTTTTCTCTCAAAATAACGCTTTTAAAACTGTCATCATTTGCTTCATTATTGAGCGAAGAACATGTTTTTAGCACATAGTAAAAGTGCTACTTTTCTTCTTTCTAAAAATATCAAATTTGTTTGTTTAGTGTTGCTGGAAATATATGTTAAATTGATTCAGGTTAGACACCTTTCATAGAAATTACGCTTTTTTGATAGCCAATTTATACCCTTTTGGCACTTCATGGAGGCTGAACTACCCCAATGATTGGATTTATTCACAAGTGGCATTAAAATAATGGTGAAAAACAGACCTTTCTTTGAGTAAACCTTTAAAAATTATTTGCGGGAGTTAAGTTTTTAAAAATCATGTTAGAAAAATAAAATCAGAGAAAAAACCCAACTTTTTATTTATTTTCTAGCTTATAAAGTTGTATCAAATGAAAGCAACAAGATATGAAGTGAGTAGAAAAGTGCCAGAAGACAATAGAGAATAAAAAAATTTTTTCGCGGCGGTGGTGGGGTTTGAACCTGCGACCTTATTGGTACGACAACTCCGCCTGGCAGGTGAGAGCGTGGCTCTACCGTGTGAGCTATCCACGAACACAAAAATATTCGTTTCAAACCCAAAGTCATTTCTAGATCCCTCTCTCACTTCAAACCCCACCACCGCCGCGGGAAAAATTTTTTTTATTCTCTATTGTCTTCTGGCACTTTTCTACTCACTTCATATCTTGTTGTTACCAACATAAGTGCCTGCTCCACTCACTTTTCTGAATTAAAAATTCACCCCATACACCGGAGCATACTCAATGTCTCAATCGTTTCTATGTTATATGTTTGTGATGAGAATATTGGCTATTAAGCTGGTCAAAATTACTTCGCGATGGTGGCGAACGAATCAGCGATCTCAAGAAGTGGGTGAGAGAGGGATCTAGAAATGACTTTGGGTTTGAAACGAATATTTTTGTGTTCGTGGATAGCTCACACGGTAGAGCCACGCTCTCACCTGCCAGGCGGAGTTGTCGTACCAATAAGGTCGCAGGTTCAAACCCCACCACCGCCGCGAAAAAAATTTTTTATTCTCTATTGTCTTCTGGCACTTTTCTACTCACTTCATATCTTGTTGTTACCAACATAAGTGCCTGCTCCACTCACTTTTCTGAATTAAAAAATCAAATGAAAGCCTGACATCTCTTTTGTTTTGCGAGTTGGATCCATTGTTTGGTGTAATTCATGGAAATTCTAACATTTCCGAGTTCAACCCCCCCACCCTGAAAATTTTAAAAAATAATAAGCTTCAATTCTACTTTATATATATCTATATATATATATATATATATATATATATATATATATATATATATATATATATATATATATATATATATATATATATATATATATATACGTATGTATATATATATAACTGTATTCTTTAACTTCTGTCAATTTTTGCAATTCCTTGTTTTTCCTCATTTTTTTCCATTATCAAATTTGAATCAGTAATATTTTGGTTAATTAATTTGATTTTATTCAAGAGTACCCATTCTTGCCTTTTATTTGATGCCTTATTGAAATATAGGTGGCTTTATTTTAACTTTTAATAAATTTGTGAAAATTGGTGATTCCAGCAATTTTTAGGTCACATTCGAATATTGCGCAAATTATATTTTTTAAAGCATTCTTAATGCAATAATTCATAGCTTTTTAACATACAGTCACAGTCTTGAAAAAAATTGGGTGATTTGTCAGTGTTAGGTAGTGTAAGTTCAAGTTGTTTGGTATTTGAAAATGGGGGTTTCGCCCATTTAAAATGCTACCCAAAAGTCCAAAGTTCAAAGTTGCACAACTCGTGAACTAACTGCGCAATCATGTTGAGTGTAGTATAAAAAGTCTAAGAATTATATGTACTTTCCATCACAGGAAACATATTTGCTGTATGTTAGATTTGAACAACTGGTTTGGAGTTGCTACTTTTAAGCTTTTCTCTATAAATCATATTCAAAACAAAATTTCAATATCATCAATAATAGTTGACAATTTTCAATTTCATTCAATTACTAAGTTTAAAATGAAAACTTGAGATCTCTTAATAAGCCACGCCAAAGACATAAAATAGAAAGCAGTTTTACCTTGTTTCATTTTTTCACCCGTTTTTTAATATAAACATGAGCTAACTTTTTTGGTGAGAACATAATAAAATGAAAGCAACAACAAAACAACCAAAAGTAGCACCCACATCAACATAATATAATAATACAAAACATAAAATTACATCGGAGATGTATAACAATAACATAAATAAAATCAATAAATTCAGTAATTTTCTATTTTACTCAATGTATTTATTCACTTGCTATTTTATTTATTTATTTGTTTATTGAGTTTTTTAACAAATTAATGTAAAAAAATGGTATGAAATAATAAATATTGTGCAAATAATTCTTTTACTGAATTAAGGAGCTTATACAAGCAAGAAAAATATTAACGAAATATTTATATACCACTTAAAAATAATTAAATGAGGAACGGATTGAAATCAAATATTTGCTTTATGTTCATTTGAAATTTGTGCAATTATGTTTTAAAAATATTTTATCACATAAATGAAATGTTTTGAGTAAAACATTCTGACAGATGCTTGCTGATCCAGCATTTCTGTCAATATGTTTATAGTATATTGAAATGAAACAACGATTCAAATTCTACAGTGATAAATCCAATGCAAAAGCAAAATATGAAAGCAAAAGTAGTGACTAGTGACAATAAAAATCAATTGAAAATATCACAGTTTAAATATCTAATTTTAAAATCATCATGAAATTCACGGTTATAAATATTTACGATGGTTTTGGAACGAATATTTTACTGGTTAAACAAATACAAATTGATTACCAAGCATTCAAAATATTTTTTAACTGACTATATATAAAAAGAGAAATTAGATAAAACAAGAGAGAACATGTATTGAGAATCCGTAGACATTTTTATAGAAAATAATATGAAAACTTGATGCCATGTAACTAGCTTTTACTCGCTATTCCAAACCAAAATTAATTGGTAAGCTGCAGTCACAGTACAGTCTTGAAAAATTTGGGTGATTTGTCAGTGTTTTGTATTGTAAGTTCAGAAATTTGAGTCGTTTGGGATAATTCTGTAAGCGAGATTTGAAAATGGGGTTTTGGCCCATTTGAAATTCGACCAAAAAAAGTCCAAAGTTCAAAGTTGCATAACTTTTTAACTAATAACTTCCCTATCATTTTGATTAAGGTATCAAAAGTCTTAGAATTATAAGTACTTTTCTTAACAGTTAACACATTTGCTGAATTTATGTTTTTAAAAATGGGTTTGGAGTAGCTACTTTTAACTTAATAATGAAAATAAAAGCTTCCTTATATCACTCATGAGTAACATTTTTGAGTTTCATTGTAATTAAATAGCAAAATAAACTGCGACCTATCTGTGAATTTATTTGATTATGAACATATTTGTCCCTTAACTTTACAGGAAAATTATCTTAATTAAATTCATTTTCAGTAGAATCTTAATTGGTGATCATTTTTTTTAAAACAATCAACGTCTGTAACAACTTATATTAACAATATGTGACTTCTCATTTTGGAGAAAGGTCATTTGAAGAGTTAAAGGAGAACGACAAACAGCAATTTGTCACACAAGCAGAATTAGTATCGCTACATTAGATCAGAAAACAAAATTCAATGCAACACCTAATTGAATCAAAGATATCAATGAAACAATTTTGAAAAACTGAAAAAATAAATCAAAAATAAAATCTAAATTTTTAAAAGTATCAAATACTTCTGAATAATCATTCAATCATATTTTTTTCAACATTTTTTAATAAACAAGACTCTATTTCAAGTTTTTTTTAAATGTTTATTACACAAGTTTCGTGCTCACAGGGGAAAAAATATTCGAAGTTGAATGTGCAACTGTCATCGATAACTCCTATGATGTTTCAAAGGAAACCAAAATGGCATTTGCAATGAGTGCCATTAGTAGCATGAAATTCATCCTTTGTTGCAATCTAAAACTGACACAAGATTTGTTGAATGGCCTAGTCAGAAAATAGACTTGAGTATCAGGTACTGGTTGAAAAAGTAAACCAAAATAAGGGCGATAGTGGGAAAAGGCTGCAAGAGAACAACATCCACACAATTTCAAAACATTCCTGAAAAGTTCACTCGAGAACAATTTTTAGAACAATATCTAGTAAACCATTTGAGATTGATTAAAACCATTGTCTATTCACAAGTTATACAGACCCTTCTTCCCCTAGTCACTACATTTGGTAGTTTTCAATTGTTTGTTCAGTAAATAAACTTTGGAATGAATGTTTGATTGTCCAATAATTTAATAAGAAAGAGAAGGAATATTATTTAACCAAACTTTACAAGATCTTCAAAACATTCGCATGTTTATTTGTAATTAGTTCTTTTCATTTCTTTCAAATAAATTCTTAGTTCCTTTCCCTCTTGCATAGTCATGACCTTTCTTTACTGTTTGTTTTATCGTTTGTATAATATAACTTTCATCACTTGCAGATGACTTGCATAATAGATGATCTCCATGGTAGAAACATTTTCTACCATTTTATTATTAGATCACACACACACACACACACAAACACACACACACATATATATATATATATATATATATATATATATATATATATATATATATATATTAATATATTTAAAATTAAAGTCAAATTTGATATTACGTAACTTTCAAATTCATTCTTATTGATTGACTAATTAATTAATTGAAACAAAACAATTTGATGAAAACTTCACTCCATCAGTTGCCAATATTAATTAATGAAATAATCAAATAGCCTTATTGATTATATGTAAACAGTCAAATTATAAACTTAATGGGATTTCAAATAAAATATTAAAATTAACAATTGGTCTCTTCAATAATTCACATGTGCTATGCAGTATAAAAAATACAATGGATTCATTTGAATAAAGTTCAAACAAAGTTTTAAAGTTTTATCCAATTTTTTTTTTGTTTAGTTTTGTTTCTTTCTTTTCTCTCTGCTTCTTCCTTGTCTTTCTTTTGTAGTGGAATGTGCGTGAGAATACAATATGGTTTTGAAACATTTAAGAATTTGGGTTAATGACATGCACTCATTCAAAAACAAAAAAATTAATCAACCTGTCCAAACAGGAGAACTATGTCTGGCTCTCTTCAAGTAAAATTGAAGACAATTAAAAAATAAACATCAACATTATAAAACTTTAAGTGGCCCATCAAAAAGTACTGTTAGTAAATAAATTATATCTTGCTTTTCACTCTTTCTTCTCCATATCATTTCATGAACTTACTGTTTAATTGATTCAGCTTTAATTTAACTTATTTATATACAGAGAGTACATAATAAAGAAAGAGAATGATCTAACTAGATGAATAAAAGCAAAAGCGTCGTATATCATGCTGATATAAGAGATGAATGAAAGAAGTGCCAGGGCTACCACACATATCACGCAAACACACACAAAAAGCTGTGTCTGAGAAATTAAAAAATTGGACAAGGAGAGAAAAAGTTTTTAAAACGGCCTTTTAAAAAAGCCTTTGTAAAGCCGGTGGGCAGAATACCTCTCATTTGTGAAACTTCGTTTTCAAATACAGGTGAGTGGAGGGCAGTGTATGATTTTGCCAAAGACCGATTCTGATTGGCCAGTTTTGGACTGTTTGCTGCACAGGCTAAAGTATCACCACTGCTCTTTCGTCGGATTGCTACAGAGCCATCATTCATGTCCAGAAAAGAAAGTAATGCTTGCTAATTGTTGTATTTTATGAATTAAATCATAATCATTTCAATGGGTTTTTTTAGATAGGCAAACAAATGGAACTAAATAAACATAATTGTAAAATAAACCAATATAAAATGGAGATAATTTTTAAGAAAACTGTGAGAACGATATGACCTGGATGGGTACAAGATGTGAAGGAGGTCAATGACATAAGCTCGTGACCTTAAAAAGAGTTTGCACAGTAAGTGTAATAGTGAACATATGATTCCTAAGTCAAAATCATGACAACAGCTAATATTGTATATTTAAAAGAACTTGCTTTGTTGAAAGGAGATAGTAACACACTTGCTTGTCAAGATGAGTAAAGCAGCCCAGTGCTCTGAACTTATCATTAATTCTTAAATGTTTTATAAACCCTATTATTTATCTGAAAGTCGTTTGCAGCAAAGTAATAGCTGAGAAAATTCAACAAACTTACAAAATATAAGAAGCATGGAAAATGTAAGGCTAAAACTGAGCAAGAGTTAAGACATGTAGCATTGCTGAGGCAATCGAAAGTAGATATAAGTGTATTTAATACAGCTGATATGAAGATATTAGAATGATGCACGGAATTTAGTAAAATAGGATTTCACAGAATAATAATATTTTGGGTTGTATGGTTTATCTATTCAATTGAAATTTTAATGGCGATATTGATGAAATCAACATATGATATGAGGACAATAATGTACAAATATGACGATTGAAGAACTTACTTGTTGATTCTAATCCATCTGGTCCCAGAGTCAATTGACAGGAAGAATATGTTAACATTATATGAGTGTGTGCATTTTCATGTGACATTAGTTATTAATAGGATAAAAGGTAGAAAAGCAATCTAAAAGAAAAACTGGTGATCACAAAAAAAGGCTCTGTCAAGTAGCCTTGATTGAGTCATTACGCCAATAACTCAGAACATACTTAAAAACAATCCAATTTAATTCTCTAAAGATAAACAAGAATATGTTTCAACTGCTCAATCTCTCTCATGCACTTATGGTCAAAGTTTACCACAGAATTATGGACCCAAATTATTGGTGTTACTATTTTACGAAATACTTTGGAAGGTTTTGGTAGGTTTCGGAAAAATGAAGTAGGGTAAGGTGGGGGAATTCCACACCCACATTCATTTTATCTAATTCTTCGCAGAAAGAATGAAAAAAATAGCAATTGGAAACTGTTCAAAGTTTTAACTACCTTTGATTTCTATTTCCTGTTTGTACACAAAGAAGCAGCCACTTTTACAACTGTTGAATTCTGACAATTTTACAAGTGTTTACAAGCCCGTTGAAGGTAAGTGCAACACTCATGGTTTTCAAATATATGGCAAAATGTTGTTAAATGTTCTTCAAATTTTGAAGCTGAAGCGAGAAATGCTGAATCGTTCATCGGATAGGTAACATTTTCCCCAAAACCTGTTCCAGGTGCCTTATGTAAGATGCTATGCATATTTTAGATTCATAACGGTCAGGGATATTCCACACCCAACGGGTTTCAAATTTTTCGTGTCTCTTTTTGTGAAAATATTTAATCAATATCCTATGACAATGGTTTTATTTTACTAATAGAGGCCCCAGCTATCATGTCAAGGAAATAGTTATATCATTATCTATGTTTTGTTTGTATTGGGGCAATTCCACACAAAGCAGGTGTGGAATTGCCCCAACATAGTTTACTATTGTTTTTCTTAGAAAAAAGCACATCATTCAAAAGACTTGAAAATGTGTAGCCTATTAATACTGTTTGAATAATAAGCCTTCTTGTGGGCCTACATGATGTTACTTATGTATGCCCATGCTTTAGAGCTGAATTTAGAAGGGATTTCTGTTCATGTTTTTCTCCTTTTTCTATTGAGATTGGCTAATCATGGTGATGAACTACAAGAAAAGACAGTATCGTCTGATCATGCAGATATGGTGACAGGTCGATCTCGTTACCTGGAGGGATGGGCTAAAATGTGCTGCCAAATTATACAAACTTAACTGGGGAACAGTCCATGACCACGTCAAAAAACGATACAGCAGAATGGGAGCATATACTTATTGCTTAACTCAAAACCTGGGATCGATCTCTATCCCTTTGATTGTGAAGCGAGTGCTCTACCAACTGAGCTATCAGGACCCCCGCCTTGGCCTATTGGTCTCATGTCATAGTCCACAATTATTGTTGTGTTAATTTCAGATGTTAATTACTGTTCCTGATTGTTTCAATTTCGTTTTTGCATGTTTGTCGTGATGGGTGTGGAATTACCCCAAATTTGTATTCTGTTTGTGTGACCATATCATCAATAGAAACTTTATGACAATAAACTTAAAAAGTTGGGTGTAGAATTCCCCCCACCTTACCCTACCCTTTTGGGTTCACTCTGTACTGGTATCCATCTCCCATAGTCCCAGGTTTACTTCCCATTTGTTAACACTTCCATGTCCCTGGTTCACTCCCAACTGCTGCCCACCTCCATAACTTAGTCAGGTTTTGTAAAAAAAAAAACACCACAAATTACAGAAGTGTCAAAACCATATGACTTTTTTTCCTTCTGCAAATCATTTCACAATCAGATACACTTGACTACCATAACACAATCATCTTAAATTAATAAGGACATTTCCTATGTTGTCTTTAGATATAGATGACTTTTAAATTTCGAGGAATGGAGGACCATTTGTATTATTGTAATTTCAAAGATAAGTGTTCAAGATTTAGATTCCTAAATTTCTCTTCTTTTTTTTTTCCCCAGGAAAGCACAAGGAAACTGATTATCAAGAGGTGAAATAATGAATCATGGATGGATTTAATTATATTGAATTAAAATTCCATCTTTACATTTGTTTAATACATTCATATCAACCTCACACTCAACACTTGAAAGATAGTGAAAGAAAAGAGGTTTACCATGAATTCATTATTATTGATCACCAAAGTGAATATAAATAACAGTGCGTAACTCATAAAATAATTGCTTGCCACTTTTATTTTTTATCAGTGTCTTATCCAACTCAACATTTATAAGGAAGTGGGAGAGTATCATTAATTGTGCCGACTTACCATGAAAGAACTTAAATCTTACTTTGAAAAATAACAATAAAATACTTCAAATGATTCAATTTTCGATATGCAGATGTTTCAGCTACAAACTGCTCTAATCACTTTTCCTTAAAATCTATGTTAACTGTTTAATATCAAGGCTGAAACATATTTCAAATCATCTTTTTATCTATATTGTTTTTCTGATCATAACAGCAGGGAATACCATGTTCATCAAGAAAGCAGTCATAGCAGTGAGACTTGGGGCTTCTATGAACGTGAAGTCACACCACTGGTACTCTTCTTTTGGTAAAAACGATTAGAAAAGATTTTAGAAAGGAGTAAAACCAATCCCTGCCTCTAAGGTAAAAATGTTAGCCGTGTATAATGGATCGACAGAATGCACACCAATTCATCAATTATTGTGTGTTCTGTAGATCGGTAAATCTCACAGCATTTGTGGATCCATAGAATGCGCAACAATCCATTGATTATCATATGTAATTCCAATCGATATTATTTTACGGGGGTTGAGAGAGAAATGCTTTTACCGTGCACAATGAAATATCTTGGTGTGATAAAAACAGAGACGCCAACTTTAAATTTGGCTCACAGGAGTTTCAGACACCACTCGTAGGAATTTCAATGCCGAAAGAGGAATTTCCGTACACAAGACAAAGGGATTGGAATGGTATTGTGTTTACATATTGTATTGTTCTAAATAGATAATTGATTAGAATTATATTATGATACATAAACACATTGCCAAATACAATCCCAAAGTTTCCTTATTTCAAATGAAGTAAAGCTCCAAAACCTAATGGTAGACATTGTAGTACTGGTGGTAGGAGGATGATGTGGTTGTAGTAATAATGGTAGTGATGATGAAGATGTGATAATGGTTGTTGTTAGTGGTAGTGATGATGATATGGTGGTGGCGGTGGTGGTGGTTGAAGTAGTAGTGGTAGTGATGATGATGTGGTGGTGGTACAGTGGTTGTAGTAGTTGTGGTCGTGATGATAATGATGTGGTGGTGGTTGTAGTAGTGGTGGTAGTGATGATGTGGTGGTGATGGTGGTTGTAGTACAAATGGTAGTGATGATGATGTGGTAGTGGTGGTTGTAGTAGTAGTGGTAGTGATGATGTGAACAACAAGATATGAAGTGAGTAGAAAAGTGCCAGAAGACAATAGAGAATAAAAAAATTTTCGCGGCGGTGGTGGGGTTTGAACCTGCGACCTTATTGGTACGACAACTCCGCCTGGCAGGTGAGAGCGTGGCTCTACCGTGTGAGCTATCCACGAACACAAAAATGTTCGTTTCAAACCCAAGTCATTTCTAGATCCCTCTCTCACCCACTTCTTGAGACCGCCAATTCGTTCGCACACCACCATCGCGAAGTAATTTTGACCAGCAGTTAAGCTTAATAGCCAATATTCTCAACACAAACATATAACATAGAAACGATTGAGACATTGAGTATGCTCCGGTGTATGGGGTCATCTATTGTCATCTGGCACTTTTCTACTCACTTCATATCTTGTTGTTATCAACATAAGTGCCTGCTCCACTCACTTTTCTGAATTAAAAATTCACCCCATACACCGGAGCATACTCAAAGTCTCAATCGTTTCTTTGTTATATGTTTGTGTTGAGAATATTGGCTGTTAAGCTTAACTGCTGGTCAAAATTACTTCGCGATGGTGGTGTGCGAACGAATCGGCGGTCTCAAGAAGTGGGTGAGAGAGGGATCTAGAAATGACTTGGGTTTGAAACGAACATTTTTGTGTTTGTGGATAGCTCACACGGTAGAGCCACGCTCTCACCTGCCAGGCGGAGTTGTCGTACCAATAAGGTCGCAGGTTCAAACCCCACCACCGCCGCGAAAAATTTTTTATTCTCTATTGTCTTCTGGCACTTTTCTACTCACTTCATATCTTGTTGTTACCAACATAAGTGCCTGCTCCACTCACTTTAGTGATGATGTGGTGGTGGTTGTAGTAGTAGTAGTAGTAGTAGTGGTAATGATGATGTGGTGGTGGTTGTAGTGGTAGAGATGGTTGTTATTGTAGTGTAGGTTGTGAGATGTATGTATGTGTGTAGTGTAGTGTGTAGTAGATGTAGTAGTAGTGTATGTAGTAGTAGTAGTAGTAGTAGAGTAGTAGTAGTAGTAGTAGTAAGTAGTAGTAGTAGTAGTAGATAGTAGTAGTAGTAGTAGTAGTGAGTGTAGATGAGTGTAGTGTAGTAGTAGTAGTAGTAGTAGTAGTAGTAGTAGTAGTAGTAGTAGTAGTAGTAGTAGTAGTAGTATAGTAGTAGTATAGTAATAGTAGTAGTAGTAGTAGTAGTAGTAGTAGTAGTAGTAGTAGTAGTAGTAGTAGTAGTAGTAGTAGTAGTAGTAGTAGTAGTAGTAGTAGTAGTGATGACGATGTGGTTGTGGTGGTTATAGTAGTAGTGGTAGTGATGATGTGATGGTGGTGGTTGTAGTAGCAGTGGTAGTGATGATGATGTGGTGGTGGTGGTTGTAGTAGTAGTGGTAGTGATGAAGATGAGGTGGTGGTGGTGCTTGTAGTAGTAGTGGTAGTGATGAAGATGAGGTGGTGGTTGTAGTAGTGGTGGTAGTGATGATGATGTGGTGGTGATGGTGGTTGTAGTAGTGATGGTAGTGATGATGATGTGGTGGTGGCTGTAGTAGTGGTGGAGTGATGATGATGTGGTGGTGATGGTGGTTGTAGTACAAATGGTAGTGATGATGATGTTGTACTGGTGGTTGTAGTAGTAGAAGTAGTGATGATGATGTGGTGGTGGTGGTTGTAGTAATAATGATAATAACAATAATAGATCTTTATTGTCCATAGTAGCATTAGTGGTAGTGATGATGATGTGGTGGTGGTGGTATTGTAGTAGTAGTGATAGTGATGATGTGGTGGTGGTGGTTGTAGTAGTAAAGGTAGTTGCAGTGATGATGATGTGGTGGTGGTGGTTGCAGTAGTAGTGGTAGTGATGATGTGGTAGTGGTGGTGGTTGTAGTAGTAGTGGGAGTAATGATGTGATGGTGGTGGCTGTAGTAGTAGAGGTAATGACGATGTAGTGGTGGTGGTGGTGGTTGTTGTAGTAGTGGTAGTGATGATGATGTGGTGATGTAGTAGTGGTAGTGATGATGATGTGGTGGTGGTTGTAGTAGTATTAGTGGTAGTGATGATGATGTGGTGGTGGTGGTTGTAGTAGTAGTGGTAATGATGATGTGGTGGTGGTGGTTGTAGTAGTAGTGGTAGTTGCAGTGATGATGATGTGGTGGTGGTGGTTGCAGTAGTAGTGGTAGTTGCAGTGATGATGATGTGGTGGTGGTGGTAGTATTAGTGGTAATGACGATGTAGTGGTGGTGGTGGTTGTAGTAGTAGTGGTAGTGATGATGATGTAGTGATGGTTGTAGTAGTAGAGGTCGTGATGATAATGTGGTAGTTGTGGTTGTAGTAGTAGTGGTAGTGATGATGTGATGCTGGTGGGTGTAGTAGTAGTGGTAGTGGTGATGATGTGGTGGTGGTAGTAGTGGTAGTGATGATGATGTGGCGGTGGTGGTGTAGTAGTAGTGGTGATGATGTGGTGATGGTGGTTGTAGTAGTAGTGGTAGTGATGATGATGTGGTGGTGGTGATTGTAATGGTGATGGTAGTTGTGGTAGTGGTAGTGATGATGATGATGTGGTGGTGGTGGTTGCAGTTGTGGTACTGATGATGATGTGGTGGTGGTGGTTGTAGTAGTAGTGGCAGTAATGATGATGTGGTGGTGGTTGCAGTAGTAGTGGTAGTGATGATGGTTGTAATACTCGTGGCATTGATGATGTTGTTGTGGTTGGAGGGGGGGGGGTATCCTTGGAACAAATTGACCTCACCGGAATTTGACGGAAGTTGCCCGGAGCCCGGAATTTTTTGCTCCAGACCGGAGTTTTGGCATCACTGCATAGTGGCCAAATTTACAAAAAGCTAAAACGGGACACCCTAACGTGCACTACCGTCATCGCCCAAAATGGCAAATAGTTTGACTCTTAGATTGTGTGCTAAGACACTCATTTCGGATCGGAAGGTCCAGGTTTTGAGCCTCACTTACTCACATTCTCTCACTGTACTCAGGTGTAAAAATTGTAATATCGCCTAACAGGCATTATGTCTTGTTCTATATGTTACATGTTGCTGTTGGTCAGGGACCCTTTGAAAATCACTTTGAACACATTTAGTAGATATTGCGCTATATAAGAGCTCAATAATTTTATTTTATTTTATTTATTTATTTATTTTTTAAAATTCAAAAATAATAATAATTTTTTTAGATTAAGAGATATTTTCTCAAGTTGTCTGTTCCTTATTTCCTGTGATATGCCACATATAAACAGTCCAATATTTTTAAAAATCTTTTTTTCTTTTTCTCCAATTTGCCAAATCGGGACAGTTGGCCGCTATGTAATAGTAATATATCATTTTGTTAGTTGACTGAGGACTTAAACCATTAAACTCTTAATATTATAATATTGATAAGAAAACTATTTTTTCTCCTGTTATATCAATAGAGATATGACTGAACAGATTACTTTTTTTCCTTCTCATTTGTGATATCATGGGTAAGGGTGAGTATATAATAAAAACGGTTCTGGTTTTGACTGGATTACCATTCCATTCAAATCTTAATTCTTTGACATACAGGAATGTGTTGTGCAAACTTACCACGAAACAACTTTACTTTGAATAAATCAAAATAGTGTATTTCAATGACAATAACTGTATACCACAAGACAATAAAACTGCTATTTCAATACAAATTAGCATTAAAGCCAATTTTCATTATTAGCAACATTTAAAATACGTAAAATTAATCTTTAAAAAAACTATAAAGAAAACGTTCAAACTTAAACTCAAAAATTATCTTACAAACCAAAATACAGTTGGGCTCTTAATTTCAAATGTTAGATGAAAAACGAAACTCCCAAAAATGCAATTATTGTTTCATAGAATAAACCCAAAATCAAAAATTTTCAGTCCCGCCCAAAACCGTATCATGGTTACCATTTAATAACCATCTCTAAATTGAAAGTTAATGGTGAAACAAATGAGCTAACATACGGAAGCATTATAGAAAGCTTCTTTTTTTTTTTTAATTTAACATAGACAAACAGAAAAAAACCCTTTAAAAAATGCAAAAAAGGTTCCAAAAAAATGGAGGATATTTATTATCAGACTGTGCTCGGAGAACAATAATAGATGGTTTATAATCTTTATTATTTTCATAGTCGAAATGAAGGGCTATTACATCTGCCAGTCTACACCACACACACAAAAACAAACACACATACACACTCTCTCTCTCTCACACACACACACACACACACACACACACACACACACACACACACACTTCCCACTGTCATGATCAGTGATGAAGCTGTGACGTTCAAGATTAGATAGGATAATGTTACCTGCTCCATACCCACTTCAAGCCGGGTGGCACATAAGACCGTAATGGATAGTAAATAAAATCTCATCCAAATTTCTTATTGTATAACATTTATTAATGCCAATGAATGAAACCTATATTCATATCATTTCTTTTATGAAAAATAAATGAATAAAACGCAAAATCTAAACCATACACAAAGTACAATGTAATGCTCCTTACCTTGTTTTCGAGCTAAGTCACCAGAGAGTTCCACAGATCCTTGAGATGAATTGTCTTGGCCCTCATTCAAGTTATTGCGACTCTTGCTGCGCCTTGGAGCCTGTTATATCATCGAGTCACAATCAATATAACGGTTAATAATTCATTTTAGTTTCTATTTTCATGTCTTACTTAGATTATCAAATCATTAAATGCAAATACAGTCTAGTCCACCTGATCAGATTGACAAGCCATGCAGATTATCCAGTTGTTTTTGTCATTAAAACTTTTAAGACTTTGTATAAGATTACTGAATAAAGTCAGATTTAAGTATAAGTATAAGATTACTGAATAAAGTCAGGTTGAAGTCTATACTATGTATAAGATTACTGAATAAAGTCATATTTAAGTCTATATATAAGATTACTGAATAAAGTCAGGTTTAAGTATTTGTATAAGATTACTGAATAAAGTCAGGTTGAAACAAATGTATAAGATTACTGAATAAAGTCAGGTTCAAGTATATGTTTAAGATTACTGAATAAAGTCAGGTTTAAGTCTATACTATGTATAAGATTACTGAATAAAGTCAGATTTTAAGTCTATGTATCAGATTACTGAATAAAGTCAGATTTAAGTCTATGTATAAGATTACCATCCGACCATA
Source organism: Berghia stephanieae (assembly GCF_034508935.2). Taxonomy (NCBI): domain Eukaryota; kingdom Metazoa; phylum Mollusca; class Gastropoda; order Nudibranchia; family Aeolidiidae; genus Berghia; species Berghia stephanieae. Next base: position 64,576,696 of record NC_088360.1, on the reverse strand, counting down.
AAGAACGTCTAAAACAATATTGTCTTGAAAGATTATAATGATATTATGCCAATTCATTGTCTGCTAGTAAAGTCTGACTTCATATTGAACATTATCCATTGACACTCAAACTAATCCACTTACCCTGGATATAATTCCTTTGGCTTTCCTGGCAATGAGAGCACCAAGTCCCTTCCTTTATTTAATGAAAAGAAATAGATGGTCAACATGCTCTACAAGAAGATTAAAAACACTGAATTCATGAAGCATTTCAGCATATCATTGATGTTGTGTGCCAGTTTTGGGAAAATTTTTAAAAATATTTTTAGTTCGTTGTAAAGAAAACTCCATCCTGTGTTCCCCTGACACTAAATCTAAGGGTTATAAGCCTGGAATTAGTGGGAAACAAAAGATTCTCTTTACGACAATGACCAGACTATAGCTTTTCGGTCAGCCTAACTGTGTATCCACCACTTGTTGAGATCCTGAATCATATTTGTGTTTTTTGCAATTTTTCTTCAAGTAGCCTACCCAGTACAATAAGGTAAGCAAAATCTTTATTAAATGTTTAGTGATCATTGCTAACCATTCTTTGATGGAATAAGTCATTATACTAACAAGATTGCAAGGATTCAAACAAAAGAAATATACATGAATGTTTATAGCTAGCAAAATTTGATGTCCAACGTGGCAGTTGCACTGACAGCAAGGAGATGATTACATTGATTGCAATAAAGAATATACACTTTGATGACTGTTCTTATTACCAAACAAAAAAATACTAGGGCTATTCTGATATAATAATCACAAATAATGTAAACAATGGAATGTTCCTACCATTGTTTTATACTAAAGGATTGAATCGCAATGTATTTTTATAAGAAATTGAGCAAAACTATGTCTAAACGACGAATGATAACGATGGTGTCAGCAGTGGGGGTGGTAACCATGATGATGACGATGATGATAGTATTGGCGGTGAAGATATGATGGTATGGTGATGATGATGGTGACTGTGGTGGTAGTGATGATGATATATAAAAAAGACGGAAAAGATCTTAGAATTATTAGAAACTTATATTGGAAACAAAGTGCAGCCGTCAGGATTGAAGGAGGATTAAGTAAATATATACAAAAGCAAAGGTGCCTTAATGATCCAATAAGATGGAGAGAAAAATAAAGTGAGTAAATGTGATTCTTGTGTTGTCTCCTTTAATATGAGTCACAATTACTCATATTATTTCTCTCTCCATTGATGTTAATAATGACAGTGATGATGCATATTGTATTTTCCACAGACCAAGCTTTTATTTGTTTTTTTTCCAAAAGTTTTAACTAAGATAAAGAACATCATTATGAGATTTCTGAAGTGCAGCATTCGGCAGGCCGGGAGCCCTTCAGAAACTCGACAACAAGAACCGCTGGTGTTTTTTATTTACCATGTATAGACTTTGTCCAAAAATCAATTCTCTGACATCTTAATTTTTCAACAACAGAATATCACACTTTGTATTTCAACTGCAGCATGCACTGAGTCAGAGTCAAGAAAGTTTGTCCTGGTTCGAAATATTTGAGCTGCCAGTTTAGCAACTGTTTCATTTAACACTATCTACAAGTATCATTTGTAAACGTTGCTGTTTTAAATTGTTCCATCTGTGGAAAAACAATTATCTTTTGTCAATCCACACTGAAAATTTCATTTCCACTTTCTACATCTAATTGGTTGTGATTACCAGCAATAGTGTATTTTTGTTTGTGAGGTCTGTATTCGACGTCTTTGCTAAAAACTACAACACTTGCATTTTTTAAAATGCAATCTCATCTTTGAGGACAATTCACATTCTTGATTCCCTAATTCTGTCATAACTATATTCATGGTTTTTAATATTAATTTTATAGTATGACTCACATTGTGAGCTATTTAATATCCTTGAAGGACTAGACATAGACGGAAAAGATCTTAGAATTATTAGAAACTTATATTGGAAACAAAGTGCAGCCGTCAGGATTGAAGGAGGATTAAGTAAATATATACAAATTAAACGAGGTGTTAGACAAGGATGGGTTTTGTCACCAGACCTTTTCAATATCTACAGCGAAACAATTATTAGAACTTTAGGAGATAGCCCAGGCATTAAGATCAATGGTGAGAATATCAATAATATAAGATATGCAGATGAAACAGCACTAATTTCAGACTCAAAAGAAAATTTACAACTACTCCTCAATAAAATAGTCACAGAGAGTGAACGTATGGGGTTATGCTTAAATGTAAAAAAGACAGAATGCATGGTTGTATCAAGGAGAGAAAGAAATCCAATATGCAACTTAATAAGCAATGGAAAAACTATAAAACAAGTTCAGGCATTTAAATATCTTGGATACATAATAACTTCAGATGGCAGATGCAACACAGAAATAAAACGAAGAATTGCAATAGCTAAAGATAGTTTTAATAAAATGAGTCAAAAGTAATCTCAATGACAACAAAACATAGGCTTTTGAAGGCCTACGTATGGTCAGTATTATTATATGGCTGCGAAAGCTGGACAATTACAGAAGACATTAGAAAGAAACTGGAGGCAGCAGAAATGTGGTTTCTTAGAAGGATGTTAAGAATCTCATGGACAGAGAAGAAAACTAATGAAGAAGTATTAGAGCAAGCTGAAACTAAAAGGCTATTAATTCGTACAATAAGAAAAAGACAAATGCAATTTTTAGGACACCTAAATCGACATAAATTGCTCTCACAGGAAAGATAGAAGGTAAAAAGAGTAATGGTAGACCAAGAAAAACATACTTGAATAGTTTGAACAGCTGGGTGACAAAGAAAGAGAAGAGTAATATTAGTTTTCTGAGGTTATCTGATCAGAGAGATGAATGGCCTATCATGATCACCGATGTCTGGCACAGACTTGGTACTTGAAGAAGAAGTATGACTCACAATTACTCACTGCTGTCTTATAATCCAAATCCAAACTGTTCAAAGATAAATTGGATGGAGGATATAGCGCATTTGGTAAATGTTCACGCCTTAGTCGGTAATCAAAAGCTTATGAATCAGGAGATTTCCCACATTAATTATTAAAGAACTGAACAATGTTTTCAGAAATCATAGTTTTTGTATTTATTGGGTCATTATTCCTTTTGTAACCAAGATTTACCAGACAAAACATTTTACACACTGAAATATATTCGCCAGGACATTTTCTCAAAGTAATATTGCGAAAGGCGAATAGCTGATATTAAAAGAAAAGAAAAATAAAAGAATTGTGTAAAAAACTGTTGCAGATTTTAAAACTTTTTGTTGATATGTCATTTTTCTTCATCTCTATTGTGCAAATAAAGCTTGATTTGTTTTGGTGCAAAAAAAAAAAAGAGGCACCCTGTCAAAACAATTAAGAACTGTCTTAATCATCATGGTGCAAGATTAATGTAATGGCAGCTCGCAAAGGTCTGACCTTGATAAGTACATGGCTACTACAAATAACATTCATGAAAAAGTACAGTAGTGTTTCCAGTAGTGTTTACAGAAAAAGACTGTATGCACCAACTTTTATAGAAAAGACAGTATAATTATATAATAAGTTGAAAATTCAACACACTGAGCTATTTCCCTCCACCAGATATATAAACGATTATGAGTAACTAACCACATTGGGTTATTCCACCTGTTAGTGATAGCAAAAATCGAAACTTAAAAAAAAAAGTAATTTCTTTCAAAGATAAGAAACTTTAGGATTGATGACTTAAAAAAGGATGCTTGGGCTAGTTCTTACAAAGCAACATATGTTACAGGGAATAACATAATCAGTCTGATGGTGAAAAGGTTTGAACTGAGATATTGCCATGTTTTTATTAAAAATGAGTTCTTGTCATAAATGATTAAATCAATGCCTTTTTCTACATCTTCGGGGAAATATCAAAGCTTAATTTCACTTCTAAAAGTTTTATATTACTAGTCTAATTGAAAAAGAATAAAATTTGAGAAAAGTTGCTCGATACCTTTCCCATACATCTGACCATAACTTCATGAAAAATCAGCCAATTTACTTCCAATGAAGATTAAAATGCTCTGGAGAGAATATTCTTTCAGAAAATGAAAAAAAAAAAGTAAATCCAAAGTTTTCACCTTCTGACTGATTATGTCATGCACTGACACATATTATATTCTTCTCATAATGCAATATCCATGCAGAGATAATTTTTTAAAAAATGAATGACAACTTTAACTTGACTATTCGGCTTACTTTTTGGGAGAAATCCTGTTCCTATAGTGGTCCATAATTTTCTCTTCTAGTCTCTCCTTTTGTCTTCGCAATTCTGATAACTTTTCACTAAAAATAAAAAGGAAATACAATGATGGTGATTTTCTTTTTTTTTTATTGAATAAAATATCTGTCCTTATAGACATTTTTTAATGGGATAGTAAAGTAAATAATTTAAAATCACCCGAGTTTTGATAAATTATCTCACAATGAAATTACATTTATTTCACAATTCATAACATAAAATTAAAATTACGATTGAAACTTACAGATAAGCCTTTTCTTCTTCAGCAAAATGATCTTTACTGTTGAGAGCCTGGGTAAGAAGGTCCTGGTTTTGGTTTAATAGTTGCTGAATTTGAAGGAGCAGAGCTTGATTTTCATTCTCTAGTCTTTCGTTGATTTGATACATGGCCTGGTGGGAGGAGAAAAAAACATTGATCAACACATTTCAGAATTTCAGCATGTTATTTTGGAATAGAGGTGTCACTAACCCTTTATAGGAGCACACAATTTTACTTTGTTGAAATGTCTTTCTGTTTTTTATCTGAAAAGGTATTATAAAACAGAGCTAAAGCAGAAAGAAAAATACAAGAAAAAATAATCCCCCAAAATTCCACCTGCCTCAAATAGATTGAACCTAAGACTATTTTTCTTTCTCTTTTGTCTGTCACTGTTTCAAAAACACTTTTCAGATTTTTATCTTACACTAGTGCCTGCTCTCTAATTGTCTGTTTTCATCAAATTGTATCACTTTTACTGTTCTCTAAGTGAAGGCAAGACGGCCAGGTCTATGATTGAAAGTGTTGGGAAGATTGAGAACGTTAACAAGACTTCAAAAGTGAAAGAAATGGACTAAGCTGTATAAAAATAAATAGTTTTCATTATCAACAAACTTACATCAATTTTATTCTCAAGCTTTTGGAATTCCATATCTGCAGTAGACAAATTTTCCTTAGCTTCAGAGATGTTTCCTTCTTGCTCCGTAGCTCTTCGTTGTAAATTGTTGTAGTCTGTTTTTATCTGGAAAATGTTTTGACAATAAAATCCAAAAGGGTTGACACATTTATCATTTTCTATTTTAAAAAATAAAAATGCAGCAGTATTTAGCCTTGAAAGAGTGAAAGAACAAGATTGCCTTTTTGTGTGTGTGTGTGTGTGGGGGGGGAAGGTGGAACTTGCTTTTGCTTCTTTTAAATCTCTTGTTTACTTTTAAATGTCTGCCCATGAATAGTAAATCAAATTTTAATTAGAAATAATAAAGAAACGAAACAAAATAATATATGCACCTGCTTGTGTGAAGCCAAGATATCACTGTAGTCTTTACTCAATTTGTCATATGCTTTCCCCATCTGTTCATGGTCATCTTTTAGTCGACTGTAATCTGTCTTGAGGTTGCCAAGGGCCTGTAGCTCTCGTTTTAATTGGTCCTTTTCCTGCTCCAAAGCACGACGTAATTTGTTGACATCATCTTTATTCTAAGATAAAAATAAAACCCCAAATAGAAGTGAAGTAAGATATTACGTTCTCAGATTTTTGTCTTCAGTTATTGAATTTGAAAGTTGTAAGTTGTGCAATGTAAGAAATCAACTTATTTTGTTACAATTACAAGACAAACAGTGACAGAAAATCAAATATTTTAAAAACAACAAAAACTGCATTCTGTTGTCAAAGGTATTTGAGATCCATTATAAACATATTCACTTAAGGCTCAAAATTAACTAAATGACTTTGTAAATAAGGAGACTCTCAAATTAATCCATTTCCTTCCTCATTTAAAAATAAATACAATAAGAAAGTTGTAATGGTTAAGAACACATAGATAGTTGCATTGTTCTTTCCAATATCATTCTGGCAACCCTGCCTTGGTTTTGTCATTAATAACATTCTTAATATGGGTCTATATAAGTCTGATAACCGAAATTGTTATTGTCTCACTGGAGAATGGAAATACTCTCAAACCAATACAAAAAAAAAATTCTCTAATATAACAACCCTCAGACTTGTAAATACATTCATCACCACACTGATGTGCTCCTTTAACACCAAACACTGTGGTAAATATTAACAAAGGACTAGATTCTACTATTCTAATTCATAAAAAAGCATCTGAAGATAGCAAACAAAATATTCCCAATTCATAATGAATAAAAATGTTATTCTAAATTTTCAAATCACATGAAAGATACCAACCCGAAGTAAGACATCCAGCTGTTCTTGTAAATCCTTGAATTCTGTCTTCAGGGACTTCTGCAATGACTTTTGTGAACTATGCTCCATCAGTAGTTTCTCATAATCAGACGTCAGTTGTTCATGCAAACGCTGCAGAGATTCATGGTCTAACACCAGTGAGTGATGTGTGTTCCTCAAACTATCGTGAGACTGTCCAAGGCTTTCATGGTTCGACTCCAGGCGAGTGATGTGTTCCTTCAACACGTCTTGCTGAGCGACAGCTGACAGAGATTGGGACTGCAAAGTCGTGTTCTCTACCTAATGGCCAAAAGTTGCAGTAAATCTTTTAAATATGAAAGTAAATAATTGAAGAGCAGGCATTGGTATGGCTTTATTGCAGAAAGGTCAACCTCACTGCAACTCAGATGAAAGGATATTAACAATCAATTTTCACTGCCAACATTCCCCTTAGCCACTTGACTGACTGTGATGCAGATGAATTTATCCTCTGTCTTAGCTCATTTTTCTTTTCATTTTTTTTTACCATTTAAAACAACTGGCAACTCTTTCTAGTTTACAAAATGGCTGATATGACTATTCCATTCGTCGTTTGAATCAAACTTACAGAAGTAGCCATTAACATGATGCAAGTCAGGAGGAAATTTCCTCTAAGAAATCACAGCCCGATAATTTAATAGAATCAACTATTGTAAATTCTGTTGTAACTTCTGTTTGTTTGACGAGATTCTCACAAACGGGTAACATGAGATAGCTTTTCTAAAGTCAAATTAATTTTTCAAATTTTATGAAAACGAAATGATTTTTATGGCTTGCCAACACTTCATGAACACAAAACATCCCATAATTTATATATTTCGCCCATACCATTCATCAATTCTTAAAATTTTACTTTACTTTCTCTCTTTCTCTTAAATCATTCTGATTGATAATTTTGGAGATGGAGCGAAATAAAAAACTGAATATGTTATCCAAGCTTTGCACCATTTTAATCCCCATTCAACATTTTAACTCAAGTGGTTAAGCAAAAGAGGCAAACAACATTAACAGTTTCTATAAATTGATAATAATAATTAAGTTTATTTTATATTCCAACGGTAAATTTTCATCCAAAAAATGAAAAAGAATGGTTGAGGAATACTAGAGAGTACCTGTAGTTTAGCAACTCTCTCCTGAAGACTGGAATTATTTCCCTGGAGTGAAGAGTTCTGTGACAACAGCTGGGTCAACTGAGCTTCAATGTCATTGCATTGCTTTGTCAAGGCTTTATTACTGATGCTTAAATTCTTGTTTTCAGCTAACAACGTCGCATTCTGAAGTAGAGCAAAAACGTTGAGTTAAATATACGCCTTCACATATATGGAGCATTTATGTCAAGAATTATATGAACATAGATGGATGTTGACACTTTAATAAAATTAATTGAAAGATATTAAGATATCAAAATAATTGACAAAACAACGGGTTACAGAAGAAGTAAAACAACTCTACCAGTCTTTCCAGTTCAATGCGCCTGTCTTTCAGATCTTGAACTTCTTTACCACTGTGGCTACTGGATGAATCGACAGCCATTGCAAGCCTATAATAAAAAATTAGAGAAAAAAAAATTTTTTTTTTTTAAATGTTTAAAACAATAACTGTCTATCTCCCTCTCTCTTCCTCTGTGTGTGTGTGTGTGTGTGCGAGCATGTGTGTGTGCATCTTAAGTACATAAAATCATGATAAAAACTCTCTCAAACATGCAAAATTGTAAACAAAACAAATACTAATTAACAAAATCACAGAAATTGTTCAATGGTACCATAAGCCTTCCTCACCTCTGTTGCCTTTCCCTGACAATAGATGCCCCAACAGCAGACTGACTTGAGGCCTTCATTACATTACTGTCCTCCTCCATCCTCTGTTTTAATACCTCCATCTCACTTCTAGCCACTCTCAAATCTTCCTGCTGACGGCTGTTCCTCTTCCTTGACTCTTCCAGACGACTCTCCAAAGCCTGAATCTTCTCTTCCTTTAGTTCATTACTCTTCTTCAATGTTTCTTCTATCATCGTCTCCAAAGCCTTGTAACGACTGGAATTACATTATTGTTTTTAAAAAATATATAAAATCGCCTATCACAGACTCATACATTGATTTAAACACTATTGATAGATTTGTTTAAGGAAGAAAGAAATAAGCAAACTATACACATATAATCATGGTCTTGTTCAGAAGGAAAAAAAGAGAGAGAGCGAGAGGAGACAATATTTTTAGAGAGAGAGAGAGAGAGAGAGAGAGAGAGAGAGAGAGAGAGAGAGAGAGAGAGAGAGAGAGAGAGAGAGAGAGAGAGAGAGAGAGAGAGAGAGAGAGAGAGGAGATAGACTACAAGAATGTTTTCTTCTTCCTTCTTCTTTTTGGTGGTCGTTGTATTAGCCTCTTAAATGGAGGATCCAGACTACAGTTCTCATTTATGATTTTCAGGATACACAGACACACAAACACATTCAAATTACAGGCTGTGATCAATTACTTATTTGGTATTTTTTTCCATGCATCCAAGACCCTTGTAAATTCTGTATTGTTTTTAGTTTCATCAACTATTGATTATGTTGAAACAAAAAAAAAAAATCCAAAATAACCCTGATTCCAACCAAAAATCCCCACATATTTAAAAGCAAAAAGAAGAAAAAAGGGAATAAAAAAAAAAGAAAAGAAAAAGAAGACGACTAGTGGAAGACAAAAGTGAAAACATTTCAATTTTACAAGAAAAAGAAATATTGTTTCAGAATTCAAATTTGCTCACCCAAAGACCTACAGCTATCTGAGAAAGTCAAATTGTAGAATGAAAAAAAATATTTCAGCATTTGTTGAATTGACCCAGGCACACGTATTTTTTTCCTGGTGACTGCAGACAGCAAGTAAGGTCATTTTTGTCACACCAATGTCAATAACTCATCGGGTCAAAACAGTGCATCTCTTTCAGAAACAGAATGCCTGATTGTCTCTCACTACTGGTGTATTTTGTGTCTACCTGGCTTTCAGGTTTTGGTGAATGTGAACATTTTGTGGAAGCACAAGAAGGTACAAGTAGAGAACACTGGAGGAATGAGAGAGAATGAAACGTTTTTCACTGCCAGGGTTGCAAGATTAATTTGGCAAAAAATTCCAAACATATCACAGAAAAATGCCAAACTTTTCTAAGCATCACTTATTTCAGGTAAAATGCACATATACAATTTGAAATGTGAATCATAATTTTATAATCCCACTACTATAGGTTAGTGTCACAACCTAATTAAAATTTCACCTCATCCTGCCAGGTAAGGGTGAAAACTGGTATGTATTTTGTGACTTGAAAAAAAAGTTGTTTTTGATTTTGTATTTTTTTTTTTAAATTTAGCATTAAAAACGCCAAATTGACAAACCTGATACGTTACAAAGTAGATAACGGTATCTGACTACTCGCATCCCAAATTATAAAAATCCTTAAAGCGTGTTCTCGATACCTCATAAGTACATTGTTTTAGTCTACGTGAAAATCATACACACTTTTTCTGATCTTTGTTTTATTCTATTACTACTACTACAGCACATTCCAGTTAGCCTGTAATGAAATTAAAAACAAGCAATAATCCAATTAAATTTTTAAAAAATTTTAATTATTGAAAAAATATGTGATTACATGTGAAGTCATAATTATGCACTGTATATATGTGGATACGGTGGCATTTTCCAGGAGGGACAGAATAAATGCTTTTGTTTGATGACAATTTACAAGTTGGTATTAGTTCTACTTACATAATGAGACATATAAACCAACTTATCATAACTTCTTATTCATTTACTTCTATACAAAATTAGTAGCATTACAATTTTTCTACTCCAAACTCTTCATAAACATCGTTAATAAAATGAAGTGTTTGAAAAGTCAGTTTAGTGCCAGAACACTGATATCTGGTAGTTTTTTAGAGTTATTTTATCTTGGATAAATTTGATAATTGGAAAATTATACGAGTCTTACCTTGGGAAGACGATGTATGATGATAATTATTCCGTCTCTTAATGCTGAAGGAGTCAATTGGAGGAAGTGCTGCGTCACGTGATCACTATTTAACTCCGAAAAAGCTGCCCACAACAAGTGTGTAGTAATGATAATACACAACTAAAACAAGTATTCTAAGAACTTATCCCGCGATAGATAACCACACACATGTAATATATAGCACAATTTCCCAAAAAAAAACAACAATAATACTCAATATTGAAGTATAATTATTTATAGTAAGGGCAAGGGAGGGAAGGGCAATTGACTCCTTCAGCATTAAGAGACGGAATAATTATCATCATACATCGTCTTCCCAAGGTAAGACTCGTATAATTTTCCAATTATTCTGTCTACTTTAATGCAGATAGGAGCCACTTGGAGATTTCAAAGCAGGGCAGGTTTTGAGGATAGTACTGAATTTGCAAAAGATTGCAATAGAGATTCAATAGGCTTTTTAGAGAATTGAGCAAAGGTAGACTCCCTTTTCCATCCTGTATTAAGTACATGCCATACATCTACACCCTTAGTCGCTGAAGAGCAAGATGCTGATCGTGTGCTGTGTGCTTTAAATATGTTAGTATCCACTCCTGACTCTTATCCAACGTGACAGTGTATCCTTGTAGACTCCTATGTGAGGGTTAAGGGCGCTAATAAACAATTTGTTAGAAGATCGAAGCGGTCTAGTCCGTTTCAAGTATGCTCATAGATATGTCATAACACAAATTCGTCTGTCCTCATTAAATGCATGGAGTGTAATAATGGTTTGAGGATTAGAAAGCGAGGTGTTTAAGCAATTTTCTAATATGGAATACAGGTTTACTCTCAGAAATAGACAAACAAGATGATTCAATAGTCATGGCATGAAATGATTGACACCTATGTCCTGTAACAAGAGCACATAGCATAAGAAGTTTAACATAAAAAGATTAAGATCACGAGCAGGGGAAAGTGATCTTAAATAATTTAACAGTAGATATGTCCCAGACAGTAGTGTAATGAGCATGATTGGGTCGAGAATGAAATACACCTTTCATGAATCTACACACTAGCGGATCTGAACCGGTCTCGTTCAATGTTGACACTGCTGACCTCTCTGTATTGAGGGCACTGTATCCCAATCCAGGTCGAAATAATATTGTCAAAAAAGCTATAGTAGTCTGAACACTTTTACTCATAGGGTCTAATCCATCAACATCACAAAACGGGATAAATTTCAGTAAATAACTATTATTAGTGTTTTCGGGTGTTGCGACGCCAACTTTTCATTATTATTTTTAAGGCGTGCTTGGAAACTCCTTGTTTCCTGACTTTTGCCCTGATAAAAGACAAGCCATCAACTTTAGCTTTGGATACAAAGGGTGCACAGCTGCCCTGTCTGATGCCAATGTCAATAGGTGTTTTGAGGCTTTTAAATAAACCGGAAGCGCTATCAGCATTGTCATAAGTTTGGGGAACCAAGTCTGAGTTTGCCAAATTGGCACTATCACCAACGTTCGCGACACTTTGCCCTGTTACTCTTTTTTAGAGCCTGGGAGATCATATTGAATGGTGGGAATAAATACACAAATCCAGCCCATAAATGATAAAAGGCATTAATGGCACAGGCAGATGGGTCAGGATATAACGACATATATTTGGGAATAAGAAAATTGGTTCTAGATGCAAAAAGATCAACTTCTGGATTTCCAAAATGATCACAGAGATTTTTTAACTCTGCTCGATTAAGCGACCACTCAGTATGAATAGATAATTTCCTACTATAAGCATCAGCGATGGTATTTTCCACTCCGGGAATATGACATGCTGAAATTCATATTCCCCTAGTTTTACATCATAAAATTAACTCTCGTGTGATGTCATAGCATTTAACTGAATGGATTCCCTCCATGTTATTAATGTATGAAGCTATGAAGTGAGTAGAAAAGTGCCAGAAGACAATAGAGAATAAAAATTTTCCGCGGCGGTGGTGGGGTTTGAACCTGCGACCTTATTGGTACGACAACTCCGCCTGGCAGGTGAGAGCGTGGCTCTACCGTGTGAGCTATCCACGAACACAAAATATTCGTTTCAAACCCAAGTCATTTCTAGATCCCTCTCTCACCCACTTCTGGGACCGCCGATTCGTTCGCCCACCACCATCGCGAAGTATTTTGACCAGCAGTTAAGCTTAATAGCCAATATTCTCAACACAAACATATAACATAGAAACGATTGAGACATTGAGTATGCTCCGGTGTATGGGGTAAATTTTTAATTCAGAAAAGTGAGTGGAGCAGGCACTTATGTTGGTAACAACAAGATATGAAGTGAGTAGAAAAGTGCCAGAAGACAATAGAGAATAAAAATTTTCCGCGGCGGTGGTGGGGTTTGAACCTGCGACCTTATTGGTACGACAACTCCGCCTGGCAGGTGAGAGCGTGGCTCTACCGTGTGAGCTATCCACGAACACAAAAATATTCGTTTCAAACCCAAGTCATTTCTAGATCCCTCTCTCACCCACTTCTGGGACCGCCGATTCGTTCGCCCACCACCATCGCGAAGTATTTTGACCAGCAGTTAAGCTTAATAGCCAATATTCTCAACACAAACATATAACATAGAAACGATTGAGACATTGAGTATGCTCCGGTGTATGGGGTAAATTTTTAATTCAGAAAAGTGAGTGGAGCAGGCACTTATGTTGGTAACAACAAGATATGAAGTGAGTAGAAAAGTGCCAGAAGACAATAGAGAATAAAAATTTTCCGCGGCGGTGGTGGGGTTTGAACCTGCGACCTTATTGGTACGACAACTCCGCCTGGCAGGTGAGAGCGTGGCTCTACCGTGTGAGCTATCCACGAACACAAAAATATTCGTTTCAAACCCAAGTCATTTCTAGATCCCTCTCTCACCCACTTCTGGGACCGCCGATTCGTTCGCCCACCACCATCGCGAAGTATTTTGACCAGCAGTTAAGCTTAATAGCCAATATTCTCAACACAAACATATAACATAGAAACGATTGAGACATTGAGTATGCTCCGGTGTATGGGGTAAATTTTTAATTCAGAAAAGTGAGTGGAGCAGGCACTTATGTTGGTAACAACAAGATATGAAGTGAGTAGAAAAGTGCCAGAAGACAATAGAGAATAAAAATTTTCCGCGGCGGTGGTGGGGTTTGAACCTGCGACCTTATTGGTACGACAACTCCGCCTGGCAGGTGAGAGCGTGGCTCTACCGTGTGAGCTATCCACGAACACAAAAATATTCGTTTCAAACCCAAGTCATTTCTAGATCCCTCTCTCACCCACTTCTGCGCGATGGTGGTGGGCGAACGAATCGGCGGTCCCAGAAGTGGGTGAGAGAGGGATCTAGAAATGACTTGGGTTTGAAACGAATATTTTTGTGTTCGTGGATAGCTCACACGGTAGAGCCACGCTCTCACCTGCCAGGCGGAGTTGTCGTACCAATAAGGTCGCAGGTTCAAACCCCACCACCGCCGCGGAAAATTTTTATTCTCTATTGTCTTCTGGCACTTTTCTACTCACTTCATATCTTGTTGTTACCAACATAAGTGCCTGCTCCACTCACTTTTCTGAATTAAAAATTTACCCATACACCGGAGCATACTCAATGTCTCAATCGTTTCTATGTTATATGTTTGTGTTGAGAATATTGGCTATTAAGCTTAACTGCTGGTCAAAATACTTCGCGATGGTGGTGGGCGAACGAATCGGCGGTCCCAGAAGTGGGTGAGAGAGGGATCTAGAAATGACTTGGGTTTGAAACGAATATTTTTGTGTTCGTGGATAGCTCACACGGTAGAGCCACGCTCTCACCTGCCAGGCGGAGTTGTCGTACCAATAAGGTCGCAGGTTCAAACCCCACCACCGCCGCGGAAAATTTTTATTCTCTATTGTCTTCTGGCACTTTTCTACTCACTTCATATCATGTTGTTACCAACATAAGTGCCTGCTCCACTCACTTTTCTGAATTAAAAATTTACCCCATACACCGGAGCATACTCAATGTCTCAATCGTTTCTATGTTATATGTTTGTGTTGAGAATATTGGCTATTAAGCTTAACTGCTGGTCAAAATACTTCGCGATGGTGGTGGGCGAACGAATCGGCGGTCCCAGAAGTGGGTGAGAGAGGGATCTAGAAATGACTTGGGTTTGAAACGAATATTTTTGTGTTCGTGGATAGCTCACACGGTAGAGCCACGCTCTCACCTGCCAGGCGGAGTTGTCGTACCAATAAGGTCGCAGGTGCAAACCCCACCACCGCCGCGGAAAATTTTTATTCTCTATTGTCTTCTGGCACTTTTCTACTCACTTCATATCTTGTTGTTACCAACATAAGTGCCTGCTCCACTCACTTTTCTGAATTAAAAATTTACCCCATACACCGGAGCATACTCAATGTCTCAATCGTTTCTATGTTATATGTTTGTGTTGAGAATATTGGCTATTAAGCTTAACTGCTGGTCAAAATACTTCGCGATGGTGGTGGGCGAACGAATCGGCGGTCCCAGAAGTGGGTGAGAGAGGGATCTAGAAATGACTTGGGTTTGAAACGAATATTTTTGTGTTCGTGGATAGCTCACACGGTAGAGCCACGCTCTCACCTGCCAGGCGGAGTTGTCGTACCAATAAGGTCGCAGGTTCAAACCCCACCACCGCCGCGGAAAATTTTTATTCTCTATTGTCTTCTGGCACTTTTCTACTCACTTCATATCTTGTTGTTACCAACATAAGTGCCTGCTCCACTCACTTTTCTGAATTAAAAATTTACCCCATACACCGGAGCATACTCAATGTCTCAATCGTTTCTATGTTATATGTTTGTGTTGAGAATATTGGCTATTAAGCTTAACTGCTGGTCAAAATACTTCGCGATGGTGGTGGGCGAACGAATCGGCGGTCCCAGAAGTGGGTGAGAGAGGGATCTAGAAATGACTTGGGTTTGAAACGAATATTTTTGTGTTCGTGGATAGCTCACACGGTAGAGCCACGCTCTCACCTGCCAGGCGGAATTGTCGTACCAATAAGGTCGCAGGTTCAAACCCCACCACCGCCGCGGAAAATTTTTATTCTCTATTGTCTTCTGACACTTTTCTACTCACTTCATATCTTGTTGTTACCAACATAAGTGCCTGCTCCACTCACTTTTCTGAATTAATAATGTATGAAGCAGCTGTTATATTCAGGACTGCCAGGCAGGTTTGAAAAAATCCGTTCCAACCAAACTCCAACTCTCTTGGACACGGACTGAATTTCAGAAATCACTATGAAAACTGAATTTTGAAGTAAGGTACATAAAAATGTTACTCTTTATAAATTAGCATTTCAATATGTTTTTAAAAAAATGTTTTTAAGGGTTTTACGGCGCTTGGAACACATTAAGGTCATATCAGCGCCAGTAAAAAGGAAGAAAATGGGAAAATAAAAAGTTCTAGAATTACAAATAAATCACAAAAGAAAAGGTGAAACACAAAGGGGAATTTGTTCAAATAGGGAACAGATGTAGATTCATTCCAAGAGCACACAGTCAAAGTACTTAGTTTGAGATCACCTAAAAGTCTCTTCCAGACACAAGCACAGGTCCCAACTAAGAGGAATACACTCAAATGTTTACAAATCATATAATATAATATGTAAACTAAACATAGTACAATGCATAACAGAGAGATGATTTACAATGAAAAAAATATCATCTCCCAAAACTATAACTATATCTATACATTCGACTGTTTCCCTCCCAGCCAAGGAACTCCGGCCAGGGCCAGGACAAAACCAAGTAATCTCATTCCAAGACAATGACAGGAAACAATTGGAAAACAGGTTGGGGGCATAGAAGACACAGCATGCACCTCCCTGCCCACTATAGGAGGTCAGGATCCCCACCCAAGCATTTCAATAAAAGCAATTTAGTAAAGATTATTGTGCAATACATACGTTAAACAAGAGAGTGCAGAGTAGATAGAGGGATTATTGTGCAGAAGAAATACATTAAACAAACTAAACAACGTCAATTTCAAAGGCACCACCAATCCTCAAAAAGTAACCATTCACTACCCCATATTAATATTATCTACACATCTCTACTCATTCATCGTAAATGAGCTACTTTCTAACCATAATAATGTCGCCAGTTAATTTTCGGGAGAAAAAAAAATCGCTATTTTCTTAATTTTTTTTTTTTTGCTAATTTTTGGTTTGTCTTTTTTTTTTTTTTTTGTCCTCGAAAATTCGTGAAACCGCGAAGCCGCTTTCAACTGCGAATTTTCGCGGGACCGCGATCATCTGGCAGCCCTGTATATTATCTACTTCTACCCGAATGTGACAATAAGAAATATCTTTGCACAAAGATTGAAATCCTAAATACACTGCTTTTATTTCTAGAATGTTGATGTGATCCATCTGCTCTTCCTCTGTCCACATACCCTGTGTGGCAACATCATTCATAATTGCTCCATAACCATGACCTGAAACATCAGTTCTCATCACAAAAGAAGGGTTATCTATATGTAATCGTTTCTTACTGTGGACGCCTTCAGACTTCCACCATTCTAATTCAATAAAAAATTGAACAAAAACTTTAAGAATTCAATCAAAGTTAGATACTTGTTCGAGAGCCTCAATATTTTGAAACTCAAGACTTCTATAAAATAAAGGTCCATACTCAACAGTAGGGAAGGAGGCGACTAACATGCCAATAATCTTAGCTAAAAAATCTAACTGAGATGGAGGAAGGAAGGTTCTCTATCATACAAATAATCTGATCTATCTTTTTATCACTTGAAGTCACTGACATATCCAAGGAACTAAATACAAAACCTAAGTGCTCCATTTCTTGAGATGGAGTTAAGTTAGACTTATCTGATATTTTCAAATCCTAGCGAACGCACAATATTGGTTGTGCACTTTAAATTATGTTTGCATTCCTCATAAGAAGGGCCTTGAATATAAAAATCATCAATATACAAACTGCATATAATTCCCTTAAGATGCAGATGAGAAACAAATTCTAGGGTTATCAAGGAACCCCTGCGGAAGAACAAGGTATTGGTATAACGATTCATTGTGAACAAATTTCAGAAATTTGGTAAAATCTGGATGCATGGGCAAAGAATGGTACGCATTAGATAAATCTAACAAAACCATGAAACAGTTTGGTTTTATAAGTTGTAAACAAGAAAGTAAAGTGTCCATTTTAAAATGAAGATAATGTACAAAGGAGTTAAGGTGTTTTACATTTAAGACCATTTGATACTTTTCCTTCTGCTCACCGGTTATAGCACGTTTCTCCCTAAGGAAAACATTATTTACAAAATCACCCTCCTCCGGTGTGCATTTCCATATAACCCCATCCCTTTCATATTGTTTTTTCCTCTCATGTAAACCTATCTTTTCATCCTGTTTAAATTGGATAGTATGAGCTGGTTCCAATTGAACAGAAAGAGACAATAAGTCAATTTTACATCCAGAAATACATTGTATAATAAAAGGATCAGAGGTATACATTTTCCAAGTAGATTTAACTAATTTAGTTCTGCCCCCATGCAAATAGGTTACCTTATCCTTTAATACCTCCTTTTGAAGGTGTGTTGCTTGTTGTTGTTCCATGTCCTTGTATTCCCCCGAAAGGTGTTTGTCCCCCCTCCTTGACCTTTCCAAACTACTACCTGGCACCACATCAACTGACCGCAAAAGGTCAGCATTACATGTATCTTAATACCTGATCGCGAAAGATCAGATTCATTGTCATCATTACTTATTGACCACGAAAGGCCAATATTTACATTAGCATCTTCCTTCTCCATTTCATTATGGCTTCATTATAATGGTCAAAGGGACCGATGGCAGGCGATGACTAGATGAATTGGCGTTAAACTATTGTTTAAAATTGCACAATTTTTACGAATATATATAAATATCCAGATGAATGAATTCACAACATATAAATTTAACACAGTTCCGTTTGAAAATATAGAAGAATAATAATATAGAAATTAAATCAAATTGAAGTTCGTGGGCTCAAGTGATCAATGCTAAAGCAATGCCATAAAGTGATCACGTGACGCAGCGCTTCCTCCATGTGGCTCCTATCAGCATTAAAGTAGACGGAATAATTAATAAAATGATATTAATAGGTTCTGCCATTTTCCTTTGATGAGAAGTACAGATGTATCAAATAGGCAAGTCTACAATTGAATCTTACTTAGCATCGTTGACTTGTTCAGCCATCTGTAGTTTTTCAGTGTTGATTCCAACCCGTTCCAACTCAGTTTTCAGCTGTTCCATTTGGTTCATGGACTCCTGAGCCTTGATCTTCTCACTAACAAGATCCTTTTGCACATTGGACGAAAAAAAAAAAAAATCATAGAATAAATAGACATGTTTGACTGCAAACATGTGAGCATAATCTTTATTGCAAGCATATTAGAGGCTGCAAATATCTCTTGTTTCCTCATTTTTTCCTCCAAATTTGGAAGACGAAATTTGGATTAAGAATCTTTCAATTTGAATCCTTATTTATGTTATCAAAACTGACATCAAACAACCAAAAGCCTATTTATTTATTTTGACCAGAAAACTTTTCCTTCTAATAAATTGATAGGTTGCTGGAGGAAATTTGGAGATACAAAAAACTGCGCATCAAAAACAAATTGAAATTGAGTCCTATTGGAAAGTGACAATGACATTACCAAATAAATTGGAATTGTTTCAAAACAAATGTCTTCAAAGAATTAGGAATGTTATGATCCAAAAAAATTAGAAATGACACTCTGAGAGAAGGGATGAATACAGTGAGCAGCTGCAACTATAAAAAGATGCAGATGAAGATGATCAGGACATGTTGCTTTGCCAAGAATTGCATTCCATTGGACAGCTGATGGCAAATGACAAACAATATAGAAGTAGGTCCAAACAAATCTGAACACAATCCATGGGTAAAGAGATAAAAGAGGCAGACCCAACTTGGAATAACATGGCGTCCATACAGCCAACAGACAGAAGAGGAAGTTGAGAGAAAGATAAAGGGAGTAAATGTGACTTATAAATAAGGGAACAACACAAAACAAGCAATGTTTCGGCCTTAGGCCTTTTTCAATAAGAAATATATATATACAGAAACGACATTCTATCACACTAAGCGACACATTTGGAACCTCAAAGAAAAACATCAACACAGCATTACATGGAAAATCATCTTCAGAGCACAGTCATACTCCCCCTCTATGAAGATTTGCAAGAAAAATTCTTCATCATCACAAAACCGAACATGGCACCACTCAACAGAAGAAACGAACTAATTAAGAACCACCATAACCGCGAAGCCTAAAAAGTACGATAAACACAACAATCTACTTTCACTTTCACTTCTTGATGAGAACGAAAGCAATAATAACACTATCGCCATCGGGTATTCCTCAATAACACCTCCCCAATCCCATCCCCCACCCTATTCTTGATATATATAGTTTTGATCTCATTAATTAATCTCATCATCACTCTCTCTCTCTCTCTCTTCCCTTGCACGCACACAAACACACACACACACATACACACACAAACACATATACACGTACACACACATTTTTACCTATACTATTATGACAATCTATATATATATTTCATGTTTACTTGACAAAGGCTGAAATGTCATTTGTTTTGTGTTGTTCCCTTATTTATGAGTCAGATTTACTCCCTTTATCTTTCTCATTTAGGCACCCCTAGTTTTTAGAAGTGGAAATCTTTGGCAGATGCCTAATAGGGCCCATGGCTAGACGAGGATTAAGTAAATTAAGTATACATACTACTGGGATTACATGACTCCGAATTTGTTTTTGTTTTTTTATTAAGTCTCAAATCTGGCTTTGTTAAAATCAGATTTAAAACTTTTTAAACAGGTGAGTGTGAATCTTAATCCATTGATTTAGTTTTGAAAAAGCCATTTTGTCATTACAGAGCAGAAAATCGGTTTGGATTAAGGTAATATAGACTGAACTACGTAGGAGGAAATCGTCCTAGATTTACCTCTCTGAGAGTAGCAAGAGTCCTCCTGTCAGTGTTGAGGTCCTGCAAGAGCTCTCTGTTCTCTTTCTCCAATTCCTTCACTCTAGAACAAGCTTCCTTCATTTTTTCCACGCTCTGGCGTAGTGACTTGCTCTCCTGATCAAGGGAGGAGAACTTGGCATTCAATTCCTCTAAAGATGAATCTTTGAGTTCGGCACTTTGCTTGAGTTTTCTGAAATTGAAATGGGATGGTCCATTAGCAATGGTTGAGAGAGAGACAGAGAGAGAGAGAGAGAGAGAGAGAGAGAGAGAGAGAGAGAGAGAGAGAGAGAGAGAGAGAGAGGAGAGGAGAGAGAGAGAGAGAGAGAGAGAGAGAGAGAGAGAGAGGAGAAGAGGAGAGAGAGAGAGAAAGAGAGAGAGAGAGAGAGAGAGAGAGAGAGAGAGAGAGAGAGAGAGAGAGAGAGAGAGAGAGAGAGAGAGAGAGAGAGAGAGCAAAATACTCATCAAAGGCTGCTGATTCATATGTATTTATTTATTAAAGCCATTAATGACATTGAGATTCTCAGAGTAGAAACAACACTGATTACCATCACATCTGTGTACAAACCTCCATTAACCCCATTCAAGTGGCCCCAAATGAATCTATCCGATAGAAAACCAACCCTGATCATTGGAGATTTTAACAGCCATAACACTATATGGGGATATGAGCAAAATAACCTTGACGGAGATGCTGTTGAGGAATGGGCGGCCGGCAATGACCTCACAATCCTCCATAACCCCAAAGACAAGAAAACCTTTATGAGTGCCCGGTGGAAGAAAGGTTACAATCCGGACCTGGCATTCATATCCTCTCAACACTTCTCAAACTTTGAAAGGACTGTAGGTGAGCCTATACCGAAATCTCAACACAGACCTATTACCATCAGCATCAAACCAGCTGTTAAAGCCCTCGAATCAAATGCGATACCACGATTCAATTTTAGAAAAGCAAATTGGGAAAACTTTACTAAAGATTTAGACAATGAGATCACCAATATAAAAAGTGACCCACAGAGATACGACGACTTTAGAACACTCATATGGAAAGTTGCAAAGAAAAACATCCCCAGAGGATGCCGAAAAAGTTATATTCCATGTCTCCAAGATGAAAGCAAGAAACTATATGAAAGATACATTGAATCATACAAGGTGGATCCTTTCAGTGAAGAAACCCTAGAACTGGGTGAAGAACTCACATCAATGATAGCCGATGAAAGATCAGAAAGATGGAAGGAATTAATAACCTCCACCAATATGACCCTAAACAGCAAAAAGGCCTGGACTACAATTTCAAAACTGAATAATGACAAAAATACCCAGACAAGAGTGGCTGCAGTAACACCTGACCAAGTAGCACATCAGCTTCTACTGAATGGGAAACCAGCCAAGAAAGCACGAGGCCAACTAAAAGCCCTGAAACGTGAAATGGACAAAGCCCTCAAGGATAGTGAAGATCATCTTGACTCTTTTACCCTGGAGGAGCTACTAGAGGCCTTGTCCCATCTGAAGGCAGGAAAAGCATCTGGACTGGATGGAATCACAACTGAGATGATTCAACACTTTGGCCCGAGAACCCTATCCTGGCTATTGGACCTCTTCAATGTATGCGCAAGGACAAACAGGCTGCCAAGTGCATGGAGGAAAGCAAGAGTAGTCGCCCTACTGAAACCGGGGAAAGATCCAAAATCCAAGAAAAGCTATCGCCCGATCTCCCTCCTGTGCATCGCATACAAGCTATTTGAGCGAATGGTTATGTCCCGCATGTCACCCAGTCTAGACGAACAACTGTCTCCAGACCAGGCTGGATTCCGACCAGGACGGTCAACATGTGGTCAACTTCTAAACCTTACACAATTCATAGAAGATGGGTTTGAGACAAAACAGGTCACTGGCACAGTCTTCGTCGACCTCACTGCAGCCTATGACACAGTGAATCACAAGATCCTACTCCTCAAAGTGGCTAAAATGATAAAGAATAAGAAAATTGTAAATATTATCCAGTCACTTCTCGAAAACAGGCGCTTCTTTGTTGAAATGGATGGCCGGAAGAGCAGCCAGAAGAATGGTCTTCCCCAAGGATCAGTGCTGGCTCCAACACTTTTCAACATATATACAAATGATCAGCCTGAGTTCCCAAATATCCGCCGATTCATATATGCTGATGACCTATGCCTCGCAACACAGGATGTGTCCTTCCAACCAATCGAGAGCAGACTGACAAATGCCCTGGACACCCTTACAAAGTACTACACTAAAAACTCGCTGAACGCCAACCCAGGGAAAACACAAGTGTGTGCATTTCACCTCAACAACCACCAAGCCCACAAAAAACTTAACATCAAGTGGAATGGCCAGACATTAGAGTACAACTACCACCCAGTGTACCTCGGAGTGACGCTTGATCGGACTCTGTCCTTCAGAGAACACGTGAGGAAGACCAAGGCAAAAGTGTCCACGCGTAATGCCCTCCTTGGAAAGCTGGCAAACATGAACTGGGGAACTGACCCTAAAACCCTAAGGACCACAGCATTGGCCCTCAGCTACTCAACTGCGGAGTACTGCTCAGCTGTATGGGCCCGATCATGCCATGCCTCCAAGCTAGACCCCGAGCTCAACAACGCCTGCCGGATCATAACGGGCCAGCTGAGAGCAACACCATTACCACTGGTCTACCGTGCAGCAGGAATAGCCCCACCACACATCCGGAGGGAAACTCATGCCCAAATACAAAAATACAAACAGGAAATGGACCAGAGACACCCCATTCATGACCACAATTGCCCCAAAAGCAGGCTCAAATCAAGGAAAAGCTTCCTCACAGTAGAGAGCCTTCACCCAGACCACTCAGCATTCTTCCGCCTGGACAAATGGGTAGAATGGGACAAGACAGCAAACGATGCCCTCCAGCCCCCAACAGAAAAGCTCCCAGCAGGCACAGACCTCAAGAGAAAAGAATGGGTGGCGTTGAACAGAGCTAGAGCAAAGGTGGGAAACACCGCCACCAACCTCTTTAAATGGAAAATCTCACCGGGCACTGAATGCCCATGCGGTCACCCCAGACAGACCATGGACCACATCCTGTCTGAATGCTCGCTGGGACCTCACTGCACCAATGCTGACCTGAGGGAATGCAACCAGACTGCCCAGGACTGGCTGACTCACTGGCGCGACAAGATATGAATTAATTTATTAAAGCTTTAAAAAAATGTCAAAAATGTCAGACTAACTTTTCTATGCCGCCAAACAAATTTCAATGTTTTAAATGCCTTTATTTTAAAGTGGAACAAATATTACATTTTACTTTGTCTTATCCACAATCTAGTGCATAACTTTGTACATGTTACAGCCTGAATAATAATAATAAAAATAATAATAATAATAATAATAATAATAATAATAATAATAATAATAATAATAAATAATAATAATAATAATAATAATAATAATAATAATAATAATAATAATAATAATAATAATAGTAATAACAATAATAATAAAAATTGGGACATTCTTTTCCCCTCCATCCTTACTATTTTTCTGATTTTCTTGTGACAGTCAACACATGGAAAAAAGAAAAAAAAAGAAACTCCATTACCTATTCTCCTTTTCCAAGGCAGTTTTGTCCCTTTGAAGGCCATTGACCTCTGTCTCCAGCTGTGTAACTTCCTTTTCTTTGTCCTCCAACTTCTTGGACGTCAGGCGAAGATTGTCCAAGTCTTTTGCCATTCTCTCCCCTTCCATTTCTAGATCATTGTTGTCTTTTTCCAACTGTTGAAGCCGTCTTTTTGTCATGTCAAGGCTTTTCTGTAATTTCTGTGAGATCAAATTGGTGTTTTCAAAATGATGAATGAGATTTGGTGACATTTCAGGAGTGATTCATAACAGAATGATACATGATACAATAGAAATAAGTTTTTTAGCAAATAGTTCATTCCTTAAAAAGAATGAATTTTTCATTTCATGCCGTATAATAAAAATCTAGATATACCCTCTGCGAGCGAAGAAGTTCAGCTCATAGTGTGTCAATCCAATAAGTAAATTATAAAGTTCATGTCTGATGGGAAGTAATTGAAGTTGGATTAGTTTCCTACCAGGATATGGTCAATCTAAGACTTCATCTCTAATTTATGGACTAGTTTTGTCCCAATCAGGCTGTTAAAAAAAAGGGGGGAAAACAAACACATTTAACAACCAATACTAACCTGGTTTTCATGTCCCAGATCAATAATTTCAAACTCCATTTGTTCATGCTTCAATTTCTGTGTATTCTGCCCTTCTAGAGATTTCTGTAATTGTTGCATCTCTTTCCTCAAGTCATCTTTCTCACTCTCCAACTCGACCACTCGCTCCGATTCTACTTTTAGGGTCGCCAGTGTTCTCTAGATATGAGAATTAGGGGTAAATTAAAAATTAAAAACACATTAAGATAAAACCAAAAAAAAAAGTCAAGTTACCTTGTAAGACATGAGATTATATCATAGGGCAATATAGAAATAAAATAGCAAAAATCTTTGAAGAGTCACTATGATATGTCACAATCTAAAGAGCATTATGTTTAACAATGCTAACATTTGCTGGGCAGAGATCCTTAGATCAACTACTTGTTGAGTCTTTAATTGAGCTTATAAAAGTGCATTCCAGGTATCGCCAACAGCTACAACTGAAAATTTTTGATATTTTGTATCAGGAAACGTGTATCACTGTCAGAGGTGGAGGCCAAAAAAATATGATCTATCAAAACAAGAAAGCACTTCAGGTGAAAAAAGTTTCTTGAATTCTGAAACTTTTTATTCTTATTGAACATGAGGATAAAACACTATTTGCTGAACTAGGAAGTCAAAATAGTTTTTAATTAAGTAACAAAAAGTATTCAAACCTGCAGCCTTTGATGTTCCACTTTGAGAGAGATGTGATCTTGCTCCAACTGCTCTCGCTTCTGGTTGACATTTTGAAAGGACTCTAAAGTCTTATGTAACTTTCGACATTCTACAGCTAGGTCTGAATTTTCTTGTTCAATCATCTCAAGGTTTGCAGTGCTATGTTGAAGGGCCGACACCTAAAGAGAAAAGTAATTTAAAAAATTTTATTAGCCATCTTTCTAACAGCTAACAGCACAGTGTTGAATAGGCGAGCTTTTAGTTCTCTACCTGCGCCGCGATCAAGAGGTCATTCACTGTGATACTAAACAGATTTGTTACTGATATCTGGTTAAATTACAATTGCTTTTGCACAACCACAGTCGATTTTACCAATTTAAACAAATTGGCGACACATTGAGAAAACTTTGATCTGTATTTTGGTACCAAACACTCTATCATTAGAATTACTGTCTTTGAGATATTTTGCATTAAGATATCAGCACAATTTCAATTATAGTTTGTTAAATTTAATTTATTGATTGCATTATTATAAGCAAACAAAAGGATAGAAACTCTCAAAACTTGCTCTAACCGATGGAGCAATAAAGGAACCTTCCATTCTTCTTCTTCTTCTTCTTCTTCTTCTTCGTTCCCATCACGTCACATGGTCAGTCCGGTCTGGTGAATGAAGCCCACAGTGGTCCTGAGGTCGTCCTCATTGCCGTACAGCTTCTTTGAGTATGGGGTTGGGTCAGGCCAGAAGTTCCTTCTCAACTGGTTGTACCTTGGACATTCCATTAGGACATGATGTCCATTTTCATTTTCAAGTCCGCAGTAACATTGTCCAGAGGCACCTGCTCTGGACATCCTCCACATATGTTCCTTTAACTGGTTGTGTCCAGTTCTCAGTCTGAAGATGATGACCTGTTCCTTTCTGTCGAGCACCTTGATTGGGTCATTCATGTTGTATTCTGGGTGCTTCTCTCTCCATCTCTGAGACTGGATAAATTTGGCCATTTTGTTAATTTCTCCTGTTGAGTACGTTGGGGAGGGTTGCTGCATGCGACTGCCTGCCTTTGCCAGTTGGTCAGCGATCTGATTTCCAAGTATCCCACAGTGTCCTGGAATCCACTGCAGTACAATGTTGGTTAACTTGCTTAGCTTCATGAGGTCTTCCACCAAGGCGTCTATATCATCCGCAAAGGACATCATTATATCCTCCAGAATTTTCTTAGCATCTGTTAAAATCACTATGTGTCTTGGTTTTTCATTTTCTGAGAGGATTTGCTTAACAGCTTCATGGATTGCATCTGCCTCTGACTTATAGATTGAAGTGCGAGTACCAGTCGGTTTGCTGATCTCCTTTTGTTTACCATTTGTGTGCTCGATGTGCACTCCCAGGCCCCCGCACATGTGTTCTTTATTGCATGAACCATCTGTATAGATTCTTGTCCATTTTTTTTCAGGGTAGTTTTGATCTATGCACTTCTGTACAGACTTCTTGATTTCTTCGCCGTGTTTTTTGTTTTGTTGAAATGTCACCAACGGAAGTCTTGATTTTCAAGTGATTTTGCCTTTTCCAAATTGGTACTCTGATATTTGCTTTGCATTTTTGGGTCATTACTTCGTCAAGTTCGTGATCTTTTTCAATTTGCTGGGCTCTTTCAATAAAGTGTGATCTTTTCAGCCGCCTAGTTTTCTTTTGTTGCGCTCTAGCGTGAAGAGGCTGATCTGTCATTGTTTTCACGTCTGTGTATTGTTTCAAAATTTTTGATTCCCTTCTTTCTGATAGAGATGTAAGTCCTGTTATGGTTTCCATTGCATGTATCGGTGTCGATTTCATTCCTCCACTTATTATCCTCATGTTGCTGTTTTGCACTTTGTCCAGTTTTTCCATTTGAGTTTTGGAGCAGTTTCCCCATGCAGATATCCCATATTCTAGCGCTGGTCTCACATATCCTGTGTAAGTTTGTTTCAGTATATCGGAGCTAGCTCCCCAAGTTGTTCCAGCTAGTTTTTTCAAGAGTTGTGTTCGCTTTACCCCAACTTTCTGACTGTTGCTGATTTGATTTTTCCATGTTAGTCTTGGGTCAAAATGGACTCCTAGGTATTTTGGTGCGTCGTCTTTTTCCAATTCATGGTCTTCAATAGGCAGCTTTGCTTTTTCATCTTTTGGTGAGAGGCTAAATATTGTGAACTTTGTCTTCACTGCATTTATTTTCATCGCCCAGTTGTCAGTCCATTCTTTGATATTATCCAGTGTGATTTGCATCCTGTGTTGTGCCTTGATTAAGTTTTGGTAAGAGCTAATCAGAGCTAGGTCATCTGACATTTTCACTCCTCGACATAGTGTTTCTCTTATGTCATTTACATAGAGAAGAAATAGTGTAGGTGATAGTACTCCACCTTGTGGGACTCCATGTTTTAGTTTTGCTTCTCTACTTTTGTGACCTTGTGCTGTTACTCTTGCCTTTCTTGTTTTTAGGTAGTTTTGTATCCAGTTGAGCATGTTATGGGATACTTTTGATTTTTGTAGTTTATATACCAGACCTTTTTTCCACACTTTGTCGAATGCTTTTTCAAAGTCCACCCATACCACAATTTTTTTCTTTCCATCCTGAAACGAGTCTTCTATTTCTTGGGATATGTAGGTTACTTGATTTTCAGTACTCCTGTGTCTTCTGAAACCAGCTTGTTCATTTATAAGCACATTATAGTTTTCAAGATACCACATCAGTCTGGAGTTGATAATTCTTTCTACCAGCTTGCACATGCAGCTTGTAAGACTTATAGGTCGGTAATTTGCGGCTTCATTTGCTTGTTTTCCTTCTTTCTTAATTGGGACAATAAAAGCCTTTTTCAATATATCTGGTATTTTACCAGTTTTCCAAGTGCTGTTGTAGAGTTGTAATAGTTTCTTTTTCGCTGTCTTTCCAAGATGGATAAGCATCTCATTTGTTACTTCATCTGGGCCTGGCGATTTCTTTGTTTTTAACACTTTGAGAGAGCTTTCTAGTTCTTCCATAGTTAGCTTCTTTGTCATTACTATATCTATGGCTTCCTTAAGTTTCTTTTTTTTGTTTTCTGCATTCTTTTTTAACTCTTTTCTTCAGTTCTTTTTCTATTGTGTTGTCACTAATTTTTTTGAACTGCTCCATGAATAGGTCTGCAGCTTGTTGTGGACTGACAAGTTCTCCTTCTTTTTCCAAAGCAGGAGGGGCGTAGTGATTCGGTTCTCTATTTAGGGCTTTTGTAAGTTTCCAAAGTTTATTTCCATCTTTTTCGAAGTTAAGGCTATGCGTTTTTTCTTTCCATGCCATTTTGGATGTCGTTGCCATTTCTTTTTTAAAGGTAGCTTCTGCCTCTTTATACGCTGCAATATTATCATCACGGGGGTCTGCTTCAGCCTTTTCTCTTGTTTCCGATACTTCATTACTTAACTGATTAAGATCGTCTGTCCAGAGTGGTATATAATTTTTTCTTGCTCCCCTTGGGATACTTTCTTTTGCTGCTTTTAGGATGGCCTTTGTCAGTTCTTTTGCACTTTTGTTGACATTCTTGGTTTTACAGTTTATGTTTTTGCAGTGGCTGTCTGTAAGTTGTTCAAAGCTTTCCCATTTGCTCTTTTGTAGTTCCATCTTGGGATAGTTTGTGTTTTGTTTTCATTTTGATGATATAGGTTTGTGATGATTGGCCTATGGTCGCTACCACCCAGTTGGGACTGTACTGTTCTATTTATCGTCTTTGCTATATCATCTGTGGCAAACGTAAGATCTGGGATAGATGTGGTTTTCCACGCTCTTGAGAAATATGTGTCCTCATCTTCATCGTCATACAATAGTTGAAGTTTTGTTTCAATTTGCCAGTTTTCTACTGTTTCACCACGTTTGTCCATATCTCCATATCCCCAGCTTTGAGAGTGACTGTTAAAGTCCCCTAGTACCAGACATCTTTCTTCCTGGATTTTTATCTTGTCTAAATGAAGCTCTTTGTTTGGTGGGCAATAGCAGTTAAAAATCAGGAGTTCTTTCTTTCCGATACATACTTTAATTTGCTGTATTTCTGATTGCTCTTGTGTATGAATTTTTATGCCTGCGGTGGGGTAGTCGTTTTTTACTAATGTCATCACGCCTCCTTTGTGATCCTTTCTATCATGCCTTATTACCTGGTACCCTCTAATGGCAAATCTCATGTTGTCCGTGAGGTGAGTTTCTTGAATGCAGGCAATTTTGATGTCCTGCTCTTTGAGTCTCTTTTCAAGGGCTATTTTCTTCTTCGCAACGCCCTCAGCATTCCATTGGAGGATTTTAATTGTGTTTGGTGATCCAGTCGCATGTAACCTTGATCCTCCTCCCCTGCTTCCGCATGATGAAGTCAAGGTACCACCAGATCGCTTGGGTGGGCCATTGAGGCCTGGCACTAGGCCCGTCCGGCGGGATTCCAAGGGCTTCGCACCACATCGGATTTGATTATTGTGACGTGTCATATTGGGATTTAAGCATGCAGTAGCAGTTTCCAGTTTCCTGTGATATTTGCGCCTTCTGGCCCCGCTGCTCTGTCTTCGAATGCTGTTTTTCAGGATTTGCTTCCTTAGCCTTTGACCATCCAAGAAAAAATTATTTTTCTTCGGACATTACTAAGGATTACGCCGACTGAGGACGTGTAAAGAGACACAGAAACGAATCGTCTCGGCCACAAAAAATGTGAGTGACAATTTGTATTCTATATTAGCTCTTACCATCATTATCGAGCACTTTTGTACCTACGAGTACCCACCAACACTCATAAATATATGTGATGTCGCGCGACGGTTCAGTCCGGAAGGTACATCTAGCTGAACTGAGAAAACGGCCATTATATTTGAAAAGAAAAAATAGTCAAAATGCGTTTTTTCAATTTTTGACTTTTTAAGGTATTTTTCTATCATAAAATCGTACCTTTTTCATTAAAAACAGTCTTAAAGTATATAAATTTAATCTTTAAAGAGAGTATACCCTGTTTGACGTTCGTTGACGACTCTTTAAGCTTAGCAAAAGGACGCCAATCTGGTAACCTATAACTTTTTCTCAAAGGGGAACTCCATTCCTGCCTTCGCCATGCTATTTTTAGCCAATTGACCCCATCTTGTGGTCAAATTATAACCCCGAAAGAGGGTAGTCAAATTCCAATTATGTAAACAGAAGTAGGCCATTGCATAGTTACCAACGGAAAACCCTTTGAATCCTTCTCTCTCATTGGTCCTCGGGATCACATGGTCATAAGTTATGCAAAATGGCCGCTTACGCTGCACGATTGTTGTTAGACTTGATGTTGCAAGAAATTCAAAATCTTGCTTCATTATAAACTGAATTTTATGAGATATTTTGTCAAATGAATAATTTAACTTGTTAGATTCG
>NC_088360.1:64520933-64543433 GCF_034508935.2 Berghia stephanieae | reverse complement strand
ATATCTGGTTTTAAATTCTGAAACAATTATGTTTTGAGATTCGTTTTCTTTTCTTCTGTGTTTCTTGACTTTTCTACAAAGCCTACACAGTTCATTCAAATGTTTATCATGAATTTCTCAAGTGTGCTCCATGACTAAATGAAATTTAAAAAATCATAATAAATTCAATTTTGTTGACGCCCAGATGGAATTTAAGCAACATAGTTCAATTATAATAGATTCTATTTGTGGAAGAATAAAAGTTGTTCTATGTTTCTGTTTGAAGAATTCATTTTTTTATTGGAAAAATTAATGCATTTTAAAATACAGAAAAACGGTCTATTTAGGATTGAAATATCACGATCATTATATACAGCACTGGCATAAAATACATATGAATGGAAAGAGAAAATCTTGATAATTATTACAGAGTAAAGAAATTTGTGTTTAAGCTCATTATGAAGTGATAACAAAGAGATGAAAGTGAACATAAATCGACTGGTATCATCCGATATCACCGTAACTGAACTCACTAGGGGATTCCCCGTAATTTGGCAGGCGTGACCCCGTTCAACCTCGGGTCATGACTTGAACTAAGTTACCGTTCAGGCGATATTTTCAAAAAAGAGAGAGAGAGAGAGAGAGAGAGAGAGAGAGAGAGAGAGAGAGAGAGAGAGAGAGAGAGAGAGAGAGAGAGAGAGAGAGAGAGAGAGAGAGGGGGGGGGGAGTTATCTGTAAGGGCTTCTACATTTCAAATTGAATTTTACAATATATACGTAGTATTATTATGTTTGAAATAAAAATTAAGAAAACAGCTTATAGAATCAAAGGAAAGTAGGTATGGGATATTTACCTTTGTGTGCAATTCAGCATTTTCCTTCTCCAAATTTTGGCTTTCTTCTTCAAGAGATTTAATTCTTTCTACATTGTCCTGTAACTGTACCATAGATCGTTGCATCTGGCGGGTGTCAAACTCCAGCTTGCTTAGTTGTGTATTTTTGGCTGAAACTGCTTCGTGGAGGATTCTGTTTTCTCTCTCAAGATCTTTCACCTAATGAACATCAATTTGTCAATATTCTCATTTGTGATTAACTATCTCCAAATGGTGATATGGCAGTGGGAGGGAATCTGATGATTATAATTGAATTTTAAGATTAATCTTTTTTCAAATGAGTTGAAAATATTCCTTCAATGAGGAGAGTGCTTGCTTTATTTCCCTTGAAAAAACTTCTTAAGTTTCCTAAATCTGATCATTTTGATTTTAAATCCCAAGTCCCTTTACCTATTTCATATAGACGTGATGCATTATGTCATAGCTCCATACTCACACTCACCTTCATGTCATTAGTTTTCTCACTACGTTCCCTAATAGAGTCCAGAGTCTGTGCTAGCTGTTCATTTTCTCGTTCCAATTCCCTGACTTGTCTGTCTGCATTGTCCTTGATGGTGTCCAATGCTTTGACCAAACGATCTTTCTCCTCTTTCACTGATGCCATCTCACTCTCAAGCTGGACAACTTGTTCTGATGACTCACAGGCACTTGTTTGGAGTTTTTCCATCTGTATAAAAAAAAAGTCATGACTTAGCAATGACTATCTCGCACAAATCTTTGGGCCTCTTTTTCGCTCACGAAGTGCCCAAATTCGCGACAAAATATGGGACGAAGCCGTTTCGTATAAGCTATTTTAAAAAATGAATAACGTCATTGTTTAACAATGAAAATGATTGAAATTTGGCAGACGACAAGTAAAGAAGTTACTTAACGTCGTGTCAAACGACAAAAGTAATACGGTCACTAGAAATTTAATAAAAAATAAAAATACGTTTTTGTGCTTTCGAGTGAAATATTTCTGAAACTACCGGAAGTGGAGGTTTGGTCATGAACATTTCTTCTTTTTGGTTGTAAAATTTCATTTGAATATGACGAGTACTTTTCCCGTATTTTACAAAACACCATCCTAAATTGTACTTCATTCGTAAAAGACGGAAAGCCATTGCCCCCCTACAGCCCGAATAACAATACGAGTTCAAAACAATTTGGCACCAAACTGAGCGGCTGAGCGGGTCGTGGCAAAGCCCTTTCTGATTGGTTGACCTTGTTTTAAAGTTCATGACTAGTCAAAATGTCTGCGCAGTCTCCCTGGCAGAGGGGTGTTTATCGTCTGCCATTGCGTTTGGGTTCAATAAACAGCTGATAATTTGACTGTTTAATTTACAAGAATTTAAGAAATTATAATGTTAAAAGTTTTCGATTGCAATAAGATCTACAATATCAGCATGGCTTTAATTATTGTGTTCCAAGTCACATTCCACCAGTAACCTTTGTCCCATTGTCTAATTTCTCTTTTCCTTCTATATTTCTTTCGTTTATGCACGCAATCTCCCCCTCCCCCTTCTCTCTCCCTCTCTCTCTCTCTCTCTCTCTCTCTCTCTCTCTCTCTCTCTCTCTCTCTCTCTTCTCTCTCTCTCTCTCTCTCTGTGTGTGTGTGTGTGTGTGTGTGTGTGTGTGTGTGTATGTGTGTGTTATATACCATCCAGCTCTAAAATTATATAAGTTAGAACTCTTCTAATGTTTTCATCATATTCTCTATCAAATTTGCCATAAAATTGCCAAGTTTCAATCTTTTAGTCCACTTATTACGCAAGATACACCAAAGGTCGAAAAAAATGCCGAAAAAGCGTCCCATATTTTCGCGTTTTTTTTTTCTCTTTGCGGGTCATCCAAATACACGACACCTTTGAAACTGCATAACTTGTTTATTTATGAATGGATTTTCAAAATTCAAAAACATTTTTACTCAGTGGAGATAGCGATTTGATTTTAGACAAAAAAGAGAAAAAAAACATTTTTCATAGTCATTGCTACATGACTTCTCCATACAGTTTATGGAACAATCAATAATTCTATTTTCTGCACCCATTAACATATTAATTGTCAGATAAAATAATATTTGTTGTAGATATGAGATTTCTAATAAATTGAAAAAATAATACTGCAAAATGGCTCTTCATTCTTCACAATTTTAAGCTGAGTATTTCAGGATCATTTGAGAAACTAACGATTGAACACTATTAAAATCTTCATGTAGTTTAATCGTTATGGCTATAGACGTTTCTATCTTTTTGAATGCAAAAAGCTTTGAACTTTGGTTAACATTATCATTTCTCTTAATGGCAAAACTTTAAAGCAATTTAACCAACATATTTCTCTTCATTGTAAAAATCAAAAAAACAAAATAAATCAATATTGACTTGAAATGAGATAATAAAAAGTAAATGCGTTGAAGAAGAAGAAAAAAAACTTGTATAAAGAAAAACAGTGAGCCACAAACTTAATGGAACATATGTAACATCTATATAACATTCAAATAAAACCAAATTCATGCTCTGTACCTGGGCTTGAGCTAGTTTACTCTGAAATTATCAAATACAGAGGAATAACAATGATAATGACAAATCTATTGGATTACAGAGGCAATTATATAACTACATCAGCGTGTGTTTTGTTGTAGAATTCTTTTTGTTCTTAGATTCCCTATTTTAAATATGAAAATATATTTCCAGTGGCAACAAACATTCAGTTCATATCACACTAATCAACGCTAACTTAAGTGAATTATACTCAAACATAAAGTCTAGCTGACTAGTTCCCAAATCAAGAATTTATTAATCAATAATATTTGTCCATTTTACAAAAAGTACAAATTTATCTATACTAGCGAAACTTTCGGCAGTCACAAAAATACTACATACATTGTTTAAAGTTGTATTAAACATTTAACATTTTGGTTCACTTAAGCACCTAAACAGTCTTATACTCTATTTTCAGTATTTCGTCTTCAATGTGTTAGTGTCCTTGGAAGATAATAAGATGATGAATATTGCCAAACTAAATCAAATTTACTTAGACAAATATTATACTGTTGAATTCATAATTTCTTCTGTTTTTGAAATGAAATAGTTCACAGAAATATTTGGAGTCTCTTTATATCTCTCATGTAACTCAAAAGTCTCAACTTAGGCTACCCTGAAAATGTTGCTTTCACTGACCCTCTTGGTAAGTCTTTGATTCTCTTTCTCTAGCTCCAGGCTAATCCCAGCACTCTGAATCAGTGACTCCTCCTTCATTTCTGCCAATTTCGATGACAGACGTTGGTTTTCCAATTCCAGTCGAAGGATTCGGGCATGGGATGTCTCTGAGAGTTGATCTGACAAGGAGCCGCCCATGCCTGAGGATTAAATACAACTCATTACGAGAAAACAAGAGCACCATGTTCGAGAATTGCAAATTTATGTTAACACACAAAAATTTGTGCCTTCAATAAAATTTGAACCTGCAATTTAATCAGTAGGCAAGTCACATAGATACAATTTCATGGGAAAATTTTGATGATAGTCATCAACCTGCAGTGATCTATAAGAATGCCTGGTCGATTTTGCTTCATTCAACCAAATGCTAGGTCTGTAGTAGGTATTGGCAATCATGCCTCTCCAATCCTCTCAAACATTAGCTCTCTTCAAAATTAAAAAAAAAAGCTATATCACTCTCTATGACTCTCTAACGAGGACCAATTTGCCTGAAAAACACACCGGTGAAGCCAGTTTGCCTGAAAAAAGATGCGACTTTATTTTTTTGCGATCTGCGACTCGCTGTTTGAATGCCAACCTTCCCAGAGTGAAAAGTGTATTTAATTCTATGATCCTAAAAGTGTTTTTTTTTTAAGTAAAAAAAAAAGAAAAAAGTATTTAGTCTGCATGATTGAAAACAAAATTTATATAAAAGCTAACACCAAACCCATAGCAAAATAAACGAGCTTCGTCATTTAAACACTCATTCACAGCAATCTCTAATGATTACAGAATTATCTGGTTTATGGAGACACCATTATGATTCGAAACACCCCAAAGAAGTGATCAAGAGACCCAAACCATGGTACTTGTTTTGATGCTAGTGTTGGTATAGGTTGTTGTAGTGATGATGCTCTAGTGGTCGTGGTGATAATGATGATGATGTGGTGGTAGTGGATGTGGCAGTGTCAATGCTGTGATGGTGGTTGTAGCAGTGGTAACTACTACTATCACTACTGCTACTTTTGGTTCAAATATGGGAAATACCCACCTATGTAATATACAAGTTGAAT
This sequence comes from Berghia stephanieae, assembly GCF_034508935.2. Lineage (NCBI taxonomy): Eukaryota > Metazoa > Mollusca > Gastropoda > Nudibranchia > Aeolidiidae > Berghia > Berghia stephanieae. The sequence continues at coordinate 64,538,313 of NC_088360.1, read as the reverse complement.
ACCCCAAAAATAGTCTTAGTGCATTTTTATTAACCTACAGCATTCTTACAGCTCACCATTTCGATCACTGTTAGTTTGCCTGTTTGCTATATTAAGAGAGTTATTATTTAAGTTGGTTCGGTTATTGTTTCTCTTTATTTCATTTGGCCTCATGTTGGTCCTTCTTCCCCTCTTTGCTGTTATTGTCTTATTTTCAGATGTCACATTCTCATTTTGTTTACTTGAAGTCCTGAATACCATCAAAATGATCAGCTGTTGTCATTGTGTTTTGCTGATGTATTGATGTGTGGTTTTCTATTGGCATGCTGTTGTGAGTGTCATTAACTGGTATGTTGATCAGAGACCTTGGACACCATTGTGTGTTATGTACTTTGTGTGCTCGATTAGAATGAAAAGGTGGAGGTCTGTGATCTATTTGAATATTTTATTTTTCCTTGTTTCCGCACACCACCACAACTTGGTCGTAGCCGCTGGTGATCATTACTGTGATACCAAGACGATTCTATGTCATTCCAAATGTTTTTGTAATATGAATAAAAATAGATATGGCACATCGTGACTAAAAATCTTATAGTCAATGTAAACAATAAAGGTCTAATAAAATTCTTCAAACACTGGGATCCCTCTAACACTAGCTCTCTTCAAAAAAGCTATATCACACATCTGTCCATCTGTCATCCACATATTGAGGCTTATTACATGTCATTTGTTGTGTTTATCTATTACCTGTTTTTCTTGCAATATGTTTTTTTTAAATTCATCTGATACGAGCCTGACCAATAGATTTAATTCACCTATTTTATCCTCTCTGACAAATTCCTTGTCGAAACTCAATTCTTCACCTCCACTGGGAATTGGAAGTAAAATAAACATAGCTGCCAACTTTTCAAATATAATAATAATAATAATAATAATAATAATAATAATAATAATAATAATAATAATAATAATAATAATAATAATAATAGTCTTTATTGTCCATAAATATGGCAATTTGTCATTTAGTTACACTTGTTATAATGTTAAACGATAACTGTAACATTGAACAGATATTTCACTCCTACTCCTCTCTCTCTCTCTCTCTCTCTCTCTCTCTCTCTCTCTCTCTCTCTCTCTCTTCCTCTCTTTCTTTCACACGTGCGATATACACAACATAAACATATTCATTTCGTTTTCAATTTGTTACGATTGTGGCAATTCGACGCCAAAAATTATCATCATTTTCAATTGGTCAGTTAATCTTACATTAAATAAATTAATCAGTTAATCAGTCAACGAATCAATCCTTGGTTTTTCTGTACCATATGAAATATTCAAAAATTTTATTGCTGATGGAACGAACGTTGATTTATACTTGTTAGTTTTACATTTAATCTGACAAAACCTTCTCCCAGATGGTAAAAGACTAAATTCATGGTATAAAATATGTTTTTTATTGTTGGTAATTGAGAATGCTTTCCTTTCTATTGCTTTTCCATGAATTCTTTCTACTCCATCAAGAGGATGGTTTATTATTTTTGATGCCTCTTTGATAGATTTTGAAATTTTTGATTTATCTTTAAGTCGGCATCCTCCAAACCATATGGTGCAGCCAAACTCAATTACACTTTTAATCAATGAGTCATAAACTCTTAACATAGTTTTCTTCCTTACTTGAAATGTTCTCAATTTCCTTAGGATGTATAATCTTTGGGCAACTTTCTTAGATATTATATTAATATGTTGAGAGAAATTGATGGAACTATCAATGGTTATTCCTAAATATTTAAAATAGTCAACTATCTCAACATCATCTTTACCAATCGCCACACACTTTAGGTCGTTTTTATTTTTTACACCAAACACCTGTTCTTTCGTTTTTTCAACATTTAATTCAAGCTGATTTTGTTTACACCAATCGGTGAATATATTTATTTGTTTGAAATAATTCTTTTCGGTAACTTTATCTTTTAATAAGCCAAGAATAGCAGTATCATCTGCATATTTCACTATAAAACAATTTTGAAAGGATGGTCTGCAGTCGTTGGTGTATAAGATGTACAGGATTGGGGAACTCACGCAGCCTTGGGGACATCCGTTCGACAATTGTTGGAAATATGTTCACCCAATTTTACACATTGCGGTCTATGGGTCAGTGTCACAGTAAAGGTTGTTCACAATTATCTTATTAAATTTTATTTTATTAAGAACTGAATTCATCTCACTCCAGTTATATTTCGGTAGGCTGAGATAAACTTTACCTTCTAATATTAGATCGTCTTTCCTTTTATAGCCTTCCCTCGAATTAATTTCTAATTAGTGAATACTTTTCGTTCTACATTCTGTCACGTAGCCACTTATTATAAAAGCTGATAGGTCTAACATTTGACACTCACTTTCTCTCCACAATCTATGCCGGACGGCCAGTCGCTCTATTCCTATATATATACTGGAAGATTTTTATCTTTTGGGACTTTGTAGATATTATATCTACACCATTAAGACGCCGGAGCTTTTAACTTTGATTGTATAATCTTCAAGGATCAAACCCAAGCCCGCTGTCAAAGGACTACACTATAACCTCTTACCAATTGCCTGGAAGTGGAATTTTACGAGTCCGATCCTGTTATCAGAGGAATAGATCATCCAAGCCCATCAACTGCCTGGAAACGTAAACTTACGAACCTGACATATTATCATAAGTTACGTAAAATATTCATATCTCTATTTGTAACTGCCACGATCACTGTTTATCTCTTTTAATTAAATTTCATCATTATTTTTATTTCATTGTAAACAAATCGTTAATTGTTTTTCATTTATAGTAACTAGTAAATTCTGGGGCCTCATTCTACATATATCTTTATGCATAGTCGAGTAGCTCTTTACTCACTTGAGACCATGACATTTTGGAGGGGACACATATAAAGAATTGAATTTATTTAGTTACATATATCTATTTCATCTAACTTTAAAGTTTAAATTGTAAAACTCTTAATTGCCCCACTTGATCATATTTGAATTGAACTCCCTATTTACAGGATTAATTTTTTTCTCTTTTTCATTTCTTCATTTAAATGGAATAGCAATTTATCCATTCATTCTTTCATTCAAATTGAATAGCATTTTATTGATTCATTCCTTCATTCATTTATTCATTTATAAATTATTCATTCATTCATTGTTCATTCATTTATTTATTCATTCATTCATTCATCCATTCATTCGTTTATTCACTCATTTATCCAATCATTCATACATTTATTCCTCCCTTCATTCTTTCATTCATACATTATCCAGTCATTCATTCATCTATTCACTCAGTTTTTCATTCATTCATTCATTCCTTGTCCACTTTGTTATTATATCACTCATTTCATTTTGTTGTTTGCCTCATTCATGAATTGTTTTCAATATGTTTACATTCCATAACGATTCATTCACCTATCATCCAATCACTCAGTGTTGTGAACACATTTTGTAACTATTGTAAATCTTACGATATTTTATTGTTTTGTATTTCAGACATCACTGTTAAACACTCTTCAATGCCTAATTACAATTGTTGAACAACCATTGAACAAGAGAGAGGTCCCAGCCACGAACTGAGTTGGTAAATATATCCTTCATTATTCTCTTTTACATGAGTTGGGCATCACATAGTAACTATAGACATCGTGATTTGTTTTGCATAGTGATTTGTTTTAAATGCATTTTTGGCATTTTACTGTTACCGAAAACCACTTATATATTATGTTCTGAAAAGTGAGTCTTTAAAAAACTAAATAATAATAAAAGGAGTCTACTTGCCGTCGTGTTATATTTAGTGATAGATAACTTGGGATTATTTTGGCATCCTATTATTGTTATCACACTCTAGTATATTAGCGTCATTGCGAATAATTGTACACAAACTAACGACGAGTCACACACATTGGTGATACATTTTTCGTAGTAACATAGTTTAGAGTACACGCGATTGACACATTGTTATTGACTCAAGTCATAATAACTACGCATTGTATTGACACATTGCTTTATAAGATATAAGGATAAAAGGCATCAAATTCAACAATACATAGTAAGTTGAAATAAGAGAGAGAGATTTCTAAAAATAGAACAGTTCATTCCAGTAAGTGTAAATAAATAAAACAGTCAGTAACAGTATCCTGTCAATATAATATATATAAAATATCGAAACTAATTTATTGCAACATGGAAGCATATAAAAGATACTTAAGTCTCGCAAAGGACTTAGAAATACCCAAGGAAAGAATATTTTCATGGTGCGAAGAGAAAGTAAAAGAAGAAAAAGAACATGAAGAAAGAATTCGTAGAGAAGAAAATGAAGAAAGAATTCGTAGAGAAGAAAATGAAGAAAGAATTCGTAGAGAAGAAAATGAAGAAAGAATTCGTAGAAAAAATAGAAAGAATTGAGAAGAAAAAAAAAATTCGTAGAGAAGAAAATGAAGAAAGAATTCGTAGAGAAGAAAAAGAACATGAAGAAAGAATACGTAGAGAAGAACGAGAAGAAAGAGTCCAAGAAAGGGAACTAAAAAGACAAATAGCTTTAGCAGAAGAAGAAACCAAAAGGACCCAAATGATGCTGGAAATTGAAAAAACAAAAACCGGTCATGAAAGAAAACATAATAATAGTGATGAATTTTTCGTGAAACTTCCACGCATGCCAACATACGATGAACGCTCAGACTGCCTAGAATCCTTCTTACACCGATTCGAAGTTCAGGCTAAAGGTTATCGTTGGCCAGAAAGCAAATGGGCCACAGCCTTGATTAACTGCTTATCTGGAGAACCACTAAAAGTTTTCTATACCTTAACAACTGAAGATGCAGATGACTATGGTAAAATTAAAGACGCTCTACTAAAAAGATTTAGATTAACGGAAGATGGTTACCAGGAAAGGTTTCACACTGCAAAACCGGAAAGTGGAGAAGACTTTAATACATTCGTGAACCGAATTACTCAATTTCTAAATCGGTGGCTTGAGTTGGCAAACGTAAAACAAGACGACTTTGCAGGCCTTTACTATCTCACGCTGAAGAATCGAATCTATCAAGCTTGCAACCCAGATTTAGTCGCATTCTTTAAAGAGAGAAAGCCAGAAAACTTGGACAAATTAAAAATCTACGCAGAAAACTTTAACAGCGCACATCCATTGACACCCCTTAGCAGAACATTGAAGGAACCATACTACGCTGCCGCTGCTCAGAGTCCATGTACACCTAAAGTTCAATACTCAAATAGAACGAGCCGATCAATCACTCGGAACACGCAAGTGAAACAGGATGACCATAGTAACAAACCATGGAACAAACAGTTCAATAGAGACCATAGCCGACCCTATCAAAACAAAACAAGAAATAGCACTGACAAGAATACTGAGTATAAGAAAACCAACAAACCTATAATTAAATGTCAATATTGTGGAATGAAAGGCCACACAGCAGACAAATGTTACAAAATCGTGGGATATCCGAAAGAAACTGCAAATGCATCACTCCAAACCAGTGTAAATAATCAGACACGAGTAATGTCAGGAGAAAATCTCATCTCATGTAGTTCCATATCTGAAGCAGACGTCGGAGGTCATCTTCCGCCAAGCTGATCTATCTCTTGCCAATTCTATTAAAGCAGCGCCACCTTTCTCAGCTTCATCTGTCCAAGTTCTTATCCCTTTCAAATACGTTATTCTTTGTCTTCCTCTTATTCTTTTTCCATTCATCTTTCCAGTCAAGGCGAGTATTTCCAAACCAGGGTGGCGGATAATGTGTCCTAAAAATTCCATTTGGCGTTTGATGATTTTTGTTATCAGTGATCTTTTTCTGTTTGCCATTTCTAAAATTTCTTCATTTCTTTTCCTTTCCATCCATGACACCCTCATTATTCTTCTGTAAAACCACATTTCCACTGCCTCCAGTCTTTTAACCATGGTCTTGTTTATGGTCCAGCTCTCACAACCATATAGCAGCACAGACAGTACATAGCAATCCAGGACTTTGATTTTTGTTTTCATGCTAATATTCCTGTTTTTCATAATTGTATGCAGCTGGTTGAATGCATTCTTCGCCATACCTATTCTTTTCTTTATTTCACAATCTGATTTTCCATTGGATGTTACATTGAAGCCTAAATATTTGAAACATTCAACTTGTTGTATTGTTTGTCCTCTGCTTGTTATTACACAGGCTGGTGGGTTATTATTCTTAGATACCGTCATACATTCTGTTTTAGATATATTCAGTTCCAGTCCCATATTTTCACTACTCCTGACTACAACATCCAGTAATTCTTGTAGTTCATGTTCAGATTCTGCCAGTAGAACCGTATCATCTGCATACCTCAGATTTGTTACATTCTTTCCTCCAATACACACCCCCTTCTTATGTTCGATATCTCTTAATATCATTTCACTATAGAGGTTGAATAAATCTGGAGACAAAACACACCCCTGCCTAACTCCTCTTCTAATAGGTGTAAAACTGCTTAGTTCGTTGTCAACACGCATTGCTGCTTCTTGTTCCCAGTACAAATTCCGTAATATTCTTAAATCTTTACCATCAATGTCCAAGGATGATAGAATTTTGAATAGTTTTTCGTGTTGTACTTTATCAAAGGCTTTTGAATAGTCGATGAAACACATATACAGATCTTTATTTACTTCAATACATCTTTCCATCAGCATTGATAATGTGAATATTCCATTTCTGGTACCCTTGTCCTCAACAAAACCAAATTGCATCTCCCCAATTTCAGGTCGTATTTTATTTCTTATTCTTAGTAAAATTATCTTCAAAAGAATTTTTGTGAGGTGGCTCATTAGGCTAATAGTTCTGTGTTGTTCACAATCAACTGCCCCTGGCTTTTTTGGTAGTGCTATAAAAATGGATCGTTTCATATCAGTTGGCATTTTTCCTGTGTCATACACTTGATTTAGAAGGTTTGTGATGAATTCAATCCCCCATTCACCCAGGCCAGTCAAGGCTTCAATTGTTATGGCATCAGGTCCTGCAGCTTTTCCATTTTTCATGCTTTTCATGACGTTCCTAACTTCATCTTTCATTATAGAAGGCCCTTCCAGTTCTTTTATCATAGGCATTTCTCCTCGATTATCAAAAAAAAGTTCTTCAATATATTCTGACCATCTGTTTAGAATGCAGTCTTTGTCCATGATGGTGTTTCCACGCTTGTCTTTGATGCATCCACTTTTAGCACCTGATTTAGTTTTGTTTGTCACTTCTTTGATTTTCTGATGGAAGAATTTGCCATTTTTTTCTTTGCAGGACATTATATAGTGACATTGTTCATTTATCCAGTCTTCTTTAGCTTCGTTGCATTTTCTTTTTATCTGCCTGTTCAGAGTCTTGTATTTTTCTTCCTGATTTTTGGCCTTTCTTCTCTCATTCATTAATTCTAATATCTCTGGAGTAATCCATTTCTTCTTCTGCAACTTAAGTGTGGTTGGAACATTTTCTTCTAATGATGCAGCAACACTGTCTTTAAACTGCTCATATTTCTCTTCTATATCTGTTAGTTCTCCAAGCACTTCAAACTTGTTTCTTACTGATAGTTCAAATTTTTCTTGTATCTTCTGTTCCTCCCGGAGAATGTCTAGTTGGTATTTAGGTTTAGCCTTTGCTCTTTTGCAGATTTTCAATTTAACTCGTATGGGGCATAGCACAGGTATATGATCGCTGTTACAGTCAGCCCCCGGCATAGATTTGGCATACAAAACCGAGTTTCGGAAACGTTTGCTGATGACTATGTAATCTATTTGGTTTCTCACTCCATCTCCAGGACTTTTCCATGTCCACTTCCTTCTATTGTGGTTTGTTGACCAAGTATTTGTGATTGTCAGATCATGTTGACGGCACCATTGAATAAGACGATCACCTCTGTCATTTTTGTCTCCCAGACCATGTGGGCCCACAATATCTTCTATTCTTTCTCGGCCCACCTTGGCATTAAAATCGCCCATGATGAGTTTTATGTCTGAAGACTTAAACTGATGCATTGCTTTATCTATTTGTTGATAGAAATTTTCCACTTCTTCATCATCGTGACTGGTGGTTGGGGCGTATATTTGTAAAATATCAAAATCAAAAGGTTTTGCTTGTAGTTTGATTGCCATTACTCTGTCTGATATGGGCCAGAATCCTTTGACTGCTCGCGCCGTTTTATTATCTAGTATAATTCCAACTCCCCTTTGGTGTTCTCCTCCTCCTGAGTATATAATTTTACAGTCATCATAATTAAGTTCTCCTGCTCCTTTCCATCTAACTTCTGATAATCCTAAAACATTGATATTCAATCTCTTCATTTCCATAACTACATTTGCTAATTTTCCTTTCTGGTACAGACTTCTTACATTCCATGTTGCTGTTCGTAATGTTTGGTGGTGCACAGTAGCTGGATGACGGTCGAGAGTCACCTGTTCACCTGCATGACTATCTCTACCGGACGAGGCTGTAATCGAGTTGCTCGAAAAACATCCATTGACGTCGTTGACTAGATTCGCTTGGACGGACATCATGACGATCTTGGGATGATACGTCAGTGGTTTCCCGTTGCCTTCTGACGGATTTTTATCTGGTTTACTCCATAGCCTTTTGACCTCCCGGTCATAACCCACAAGGCAGTGGGAGCATTTGGCAGGTTTTAAGGCGCCTCCCATTCACCTTGATAGTCCCTTCATAGAGTATATGAGGCATTTTGTATGTGTAGCTGTGCTGCCAGACTACCCAACCTCACTCTCCACGACTATCGCCAGTTGGTCCGCGGCTTTACAGCTAACCTATAGATCAGGATCTGTAGGCCGTTCCACGATCCGCCACCTGTGGACGCGCTGGGTTGGGGATGGTCGCCCCAGCTGTACCCAGCAGGAGAAAATATAAATGTGTATTGCGTGAAAGGTATGTCACTTTTAACACAAACTCACAAGTCAGGATCGCTATTTTTTTGTGAAGGCAAAGCTAATGGAACTGATTGCAAAATATTGAGAGACACAGGATGCAGTACAGTAGGAATAAAAGCATCTTTGATCAATGACGAAGACAAAACTGGAAAAACGGTACAATGCATCACATTCAGTGGCACAGTCGAAACCTTTGAAACAGCTAATGTGTACATAGAAACCCCATACTATACAGGAATAGTGGAATGCTGTATACTTCCCAACCCCGTCGCTGATGTTATTTGGCAATATAAAAGGTCTTAAAGACAACCCAACAGATGTAAAAGAATGGTCATTAACCCAAGAAACAGCTTGTCTAGCAGAAACAAGAAAGATGACTAAGACAACAGAGAAGCCAATGACTATTTCTCTTGAACCACAACAATTTGACAGGAACACGTTCATTGAAGAACAGAAAAAGGACCCGACTTTAACATCATATTTCAATATCGCAAACAAAGGGACGAAATCAAAAGTTGAATACATCATTGAAAAAGATATTCTGTTCAGGTTACATAGGAAAAGAAACAAAATAGCTAAACAACTGGTCACGCCAAGTATTTACAGAAACAAAATCCTTGGAATAGCGCACGATTCAATAACTTCTGGACATCTTGGGAGCTCTTCCACATTGAAGAGAATATCCGAGAATTTCACATGGCCTGGAATTACTAAAGACGTCCGAGAATATGTGAAATCGTGTGACACATGCCAAAGAAAGGCAAAAGGCAGAATACCGAGATTGCCATTAGAGACAACCCCAGTTATTGAAAAAGTTTTTCAAAAAGTTGCAATTGACATTATAGGCCCTTTAACAAAATCAGATAGAAACCATACACACATACTAACACTAGTCGATTACGCAACCAGGTGGCCAGAAGCGATAGCATTGAAATCAACTACATCGGATCACATAGCTGAAGCATTGATGACAATTTTTACTAGAATAGGCATACCAAATAAGATACTGTCGGACAATGGACCCCAATTTACATCACATATGATGCATGAAACCATGAAACTCATGGGAATCCAACACTCATTCACAACTCCCTACCACCCCCAAGCAAATGGTCTTTGTGAAAGATTTAATGGCACTCTAAAGAATATGTTAAGAAAAGTGTCAGCAGAAAAACCAGATGATTGGGACAGATACTTACCAGCAATCCTATTTGCATATAGAGAAATACCACAAGAATCTACAGGCTACTCCCCATTTGAGTTGATGTATGGACGATCACCTCGCGGCCCGATCAATATAGTAGCCGACATTTGTAAAGGGAATGAGGAGGACAATAACGAAATTATGTTTGCTTACAAATATGTAAGAAACCTGAAAGACAGAATAGAGGACACGTGTAAGCTAGCACAGGAATCCGTCACTAAAAAAGCAGAGAAATACAAGGAATACTCCGATCGAAAAAGCAAGTCAAGAAAATTTGAGATTGGTGACAAAGAACTAATACTCTTACCCGATGACTCGAGTAAACTTTTAGCTACATGGAAAGGACCATTCAAGGTATTAGCAGTACGATCTGGTGTTAATTACGAGATTCAAATTAACAACACAACAAAGACATTCCATGCAAACATGCTAAAAAAATATTTCGATAGAGACGGATTATCACAACCAATATTTAACCATGTGGAAGCTGCAAATGTAGGATTAATCATCGAAACTCACAGCGATGATGTCGAACTACAACACACCCCACAACACGGTAACTCTAAAAATAGTACAATTAATGACGTCACAATCAATCCTCAACTAAACGAATGTCAGAAACGAGAAATCAGGTCATTATTAGAAAAGTACCAGTCAGTCTTTACAGATGCACCCGGACATACAACATTAGTGGAACACGACATAAAGTTAACCACATCTACCCCTATCAACGTGAAAAACTATCCTATTCCATTTCACGCACGAGAACAAGTTGAAAAGGAAGTTAAGGATATGCTAGATACAGGAATAGTTAGATATTCTTCAAGCCCATACTCATCACCAATAGTAGTAGTGAAAAAGAAAGACGGATCGATAAGGCTATGTATCGACTTTCGCAAATTAAATGAAGCAACAGTGTTTGATGCAGAACCAATACCAAATCAAGAGAATTTATTTGCTGCCTTATCTCAAGCAAAATACATGACAAAATGTGATCTTTCTAGAGGTTACTGGCAGATTCCACTGAAAGAATCATGTAAGAAATACACAGCATTTCAATCACCATTAGGATTGTTAGAATTTAACTATATGCCATTTGGATTATCGACAGCCGCATCGACATTCCAAAGAATGATGCGTATGTTATTAAAAGACATCCCGTCTACACTCTCATACTTTGACGACGCATGTATTTTCTCAAACTCATGGACTGATCACATGACAACCTTAGAATTAGTGCTTGAAGCATTAAAACGTAATTCGTTAACAACAAAACCGTCAAAAACAAGCATTGCATTTTACAAAATTGATTTTCTCGGTCATACCGTTGGTCATGGGACACAGACACCCGAGACAGAAAAACAAACAAAAATCGCACAATTGCAACCACCTAAGACAAAAAAAGAAGTACGCAAAGTACTTGGGCTCCTAAATTTTTACAGGAAATACATTTACAACTTCGCGCACATCGCGACACCGCTAACAAATCTGACAAAGAATGGGTCACCGAACAAAATTGTTTGGACAGAAGCGTGTCAGAATAGCTTTAAACAATTAAAGGCATTACTCTGTTCAGAACCAATTCTTAAATTACCCGACATATCAAAAGAATTTGTTGTAAGAACTGACGCGTCTGATAAGGGCATCGCAGGTGTACTATTACAGGAACATGAGGGAACTCTAATGCCTTGCTTATATGCAAGCAGAAAATTATTGGACAGAGAATCACGATACTCTGTAATAGAGCGTGAAGGACTGGCCATCGTCTTTGCTTTAAAGACATTCAGCAGATATCTACTGCTAAAAGAGTTTGTGGTCGAAACGGACCATAAACCACTCACGTACATAAGAAATAACAAAATGAATAATAGTAGAGTACTAAGGTGGAGTCTATTTTTGCAAAATTACACTTTCAGTATCTCTCACATACCAGGCTGTGAAAATATTCACGCCGACCTACTTTCTCGATTAGTGTAATGACGTGAGAAGGGTATAACTTAACCTCCCATGCATACTGTTAGTTACCTCGAAAATAATGCCAAATCAGAACGCACAATTTCGATAATTTTATTTGTAAACATGATGACCCAACTTAATGTAACATTGAGTATTGTTTGGATATATATACCATACCCATTCATGATTTGGGAAATCTTCTCTTTATCTATTATTGTTATGAATTTTCACTCATTTATGATTAATAATTGAAATGTCAATATTCCATTTACATTTTCATTCATTTCATTCAGTAAATTACCTTCATATCATCGACTTAAATCATGCTTCATTGCCATCACTATTGTTTATCACAATGATTTGTAATCACATTGCCATCATGTTGTTCATCACAATGATTTGTAATCACAATCTTTCATTGTTATTGTCACCCATTCATATACCTATGTTAATATAAACATTTCCATGTCTAGTTAATAAATAATTTAATTGTAGCACAAATCATAACAATGGATTAATGCTAGAGTATCATGATAGTAAATTTACTTCCGTTTGTAAAATCTATCTTTCCCATAATGGTTAAAGAGTATATTTTAAACGTGGGTGGGGGTGTCACAGTAAAGGTTGTTCACAATTATCTTATTAAATTTTATTTTATTAAGAACTGAATTCATCTCACTCCAGTTATATTTCGGTAGGCTTAGATAAACTTTACCTTCTAATATTAGATCGTCTTTCCTTTTATAGCCTTCCCTCGAATTAATTTCTAATTAGTGAATACTTTTCGTTCTACATTCTGTCACGTAGCCACTTATTATAAAAGCTGATAGGTCTAACATTTGACACTCACTTTCTCTCCACAATCTATGCCGGACGGCCAGTCGCTCTATTCCTATATATATACTGGAAGATTTTTATCTTTTGGGACTTTGTAGATATTATATCTACACCATTAAGACGCCGGAGCTTTTAACTTTGATTGTATAATCTTCAAGGATCAAACCCAAGCCCGCTGTCAAAGGACTACACTATAACCTCTTACCAATTGCCTGGAAGTGGAATTTTACGAGTCCGATCCTGTTATCAGAGGAATAGATCATCCAAGCCCATCAACTGCCTGGAAACGTAAACTTACGAACCTGACATATTATCATAAGTTACGTAAAATATTCATATCTCTATTTGTAACTGCCACGATCACTGTTTATCTCTTTTAATTAAATTTCATCATTATTTTTATTTCATTGTAAACAAATCGTTAATTGTTTTTCATTTATAGTAACTAGTAAATTCTGGGGCCTCATTCTACATATATCTTTATGCATAGTCGAGTAGCTCTTTACTCACTTGAGACCATGACAGTCAGAAACTCTTTATACCATTTAATAAGGTAGTTTGGAATATCCATGTTGCACAACTTTTGAAGCAAAATATCTGTGTTCATGGCATTAAAAGCTGACGAAAAGTCGACAAACAGGATTCTGGCGTAATTCGAGGGCGTTTGGTCAAGGTGTTTGAGATCGAATTTGTGGCGGTTAATAGTGCGTCTTCTACACTGAGATGTTGCTGGTATGCAAATTGGTACGGATCTAGCAATTTCAGGTCATAACATTTTTGAAGGAGCTCAGATTTTAAAATTTTTTCTAAACATTTCATTACAAGCGATGTAAGCGCCACTGGACGGAAGTCGTTCAATACGGCCGGACAACACTTTTTTGGAACTGGAACGACAATCGATGTTTTCCAAAGTATTGGCACTGATTGTTCATCGATTGACCTTTGAAAAAGTTTTGTATAAGGTATAGCCAATTGTTGGTGACAGTTTTTCAAAATAGTTCTGGTAATGTTGTCTGGTCCTGGTGCTTTATGTTCTTTACATCTCCGGAAGAGGGAGCTTACAGTTTCTTCTTCAACATTTGGAGGTGGCTCATTGTTATTTGACAAACAGTTGTGAACAGGTGGAAGCCTGTCAAAACGACAGTAAAAATCATTTAATTTGTTGACATCATAAAATAAGGAACGCTCATAATAACAATAATATAGTAGTATTAGTAATAATAATGGATCAATAATAATAATTCATTAGGCTCACATGCCTTGTTTACCACAAATTAGTCAAAAATTACAAGATACGGATTTTGAACTAAAAATAAGGACTTACGGACTCAGGAAGTCAAACACGGAACAAATCCGTTTTTAACGGAACGGTTGGCAGCTATGAATAAATAGAGGAATCTTTTTGTGAGATTTTTAACCAAGGCTAAGGAATCAGTTTCCTCGATTTGCCATATCAACTTTTACTAAAAATTTAAAGTTGCACTTTCCTTTTGCCAGGGAAGCAACAAAAAAGAATAGGAATCAGGTTGGATTGGTTGTTCTTCATTCTCTCTCCTCAGTTGTTGTTCAATTTGTAAATGATAAAAATAAAATATCAAAAAGACTTACTTCCAATACGAGACCGGGCTGCTGACAATTCACTTTCCAAACTTGCACTTTCATTCATACTGGATTTTTTCTCAAACTCCAATCGAGCGTTTTGCTCTGTCAAATATTCCAACTTTTCTCTTTCCATTTCTCTTTCCTACAGTGTAGAATGGACAAGAAAAAGGAGATTATTTATCGATATTCATATTTCCAAAATCCCAAGCTCTCAATTTCTTACACTGAATTTTACTTGGTGGACATGTAAATTTAATAGACATTTGTAAAATCAATGTAAAATTAATAAACAAGTGAGAATTGAGAAAAACATGTTTCAGGGAATTTAATTATATTACCTGAGTCCAACGCTGCAATATATGATCACCAGATATTTTACAAAATACACCTTAAAAATAACTTAATAAACGACTCTTTTATTATTTTATTATAATCAAGCAAGGGATAAAAGTACTTAATTCAATTAATTACAAGAATTTTAGTACCGTTAATTTTAATATTTGCCATGATAAAAGTGTAAATTACATGTTTATTCCAAAATATTAACGAAAGTTATCAAGGAACCAGAGATTGATTCCAGTTTCTGGTGTTGAGCAGAAAGTAACAACTGCTTACTCCACTTTGCATACGATGCTAGTCCATTGCAAAGTAAAGTTCTATCTCACTACTGAATGTGTGTGTGTGTGTGTGTGTGTGTGTGTGTGTGTGTGTGTGTGTGTGTGTGTGTGTGTGTTTTTGTTGTTTAGCATGTGATTACACTTGGAAAGTATTTATGGGATGATAAGTGCTTACAGGCTTTCACAGCAGGTACGAAATATGTGCTGATTTGGCAAAAGCCCTCGGATGTCACACAAGCTGGTTTTAAGATACAAGCAAATAAAGGTTAAAAATCGTTATCTGCATGATTTTCGTTTTTTCACTCCATCGTTTTTATTATCCATCCAATTACATTCTCATGAAAGGATTTTACAATTTGAAGCTTATAGATAATTTAATTAAATTTTTTTTTTTTTCTGAGCTCTATCGAAGCAAAATACCTTCAAAATTGAACTCAAATCTGTCTCTATTGTAGATGATTTCAATTCAGTGTGGAGAAACCGAAACGTTTACCAAACCCCAAAATATTACATATCATCCTTTTTGTCATTGTTCACTCTTTGGAATGCAAGTCAGTGCGCATGGATATAAGCTATTATTCAGTCAGTATAACGACTTCGCATAGCTACAAACCAAACGATTAATGTGATAAGCAATAGTCCAACTTTCCATTTACTGTCCTATTGGGAAATAACGTGTCATCAATAAAATCATGTGACCATCACATTTATTTTATTTTCAATTTTGTTTCATAATTTCCAATATAAGATGTCTAAAATAATATCACCCATGACATGGTACTATGAGTATGAGTACTAGAGCAATCGACCAGCGAGGATGAAGCCGCACACGAATCGCCTCCTCCGTATGTATCATGTAGTCAAGAAGGTCAAAAAAGCGGGGAAATAAAGAAAGAATCTTTGGTTTGTGTTACAGAAGGGATTTTTATTTTTGGGTATGAATGTGGTGTGCAAGTGCTGTTGTGATGATAATGCAACTATTTTAAACAATTTGTAGTAAATATGTATGTCTTGTCTTTAAAAGGGATTTTCTCCGTTTTAAAAATTTTTGACCACTCCCCCCCCCCCCCCCCCCCCCACAAATGTAAATAACTTGGCTCTAATTAAGGTAATTATACAATTCAAATAGCACTTTGTCCAGAAACTCGAATATGTAAATATATGAGATTCGAATTTTCCAAGAACCGACATGTTTTTCCAGAACACCACACATATAAGGAAAACTAATACTATTATTAAAAGGACAATGGAGGACATAGAAAAGAAAAAAATAAAATAAAACTAGAATTTTCTTGAATAAGAAACCTATCAGTTTGCTTGTCTAGTGCTCTATCAATTAAACCATGAAAACCTCCTCTGATATATATTATATACACACATGCAAAAGTAACAACATTTTTATACGCTACATTACTATTGTTTATCTGTGTGTTGGAGTCAAGAATTTTATATAATCTAAAAAGAACATTCATTAAACCCCATGTACACTTAGTTATATTACACACTGTCAATCATAGCGGGGATGGTAAACATTTGAGTTAATTGATATTTCAGACTTCGGAAATGACGCAAAGAAGGAATTATAAAGTAAGTTACAGAGACAATTGTGAAAATGCAAGGTTTCAACTTCTCGAAACAGAACCCTTTGGCACCAATGTCCCCTGATTGAACATTGCCATGTTGCTTGTTACTGGTTACAAGTTATCTACTGTTTTAAACAAAAAATATTATCTTTGTAAAATCATTTTGTAGTTACTTTGATTTCAATTCTTTTACTCTTGAAAATATGCCAAAACTGAGCCTCGATGGGAGAGCCTGTCAACTTGGCCATATTCATGCTAAACGGTGATTAGCTGAGTTTGTACATCTTTTCAATGTTAGAGTTACCTGCTATTGTATTATCGCAAAGTTCAACAACGAAAGGGCATGTGAAAAATCAAAGACAGCCAGGTCAAAACCGAATAACAACGACCAATGATGATCGAACTTTTGCTCCACACACAGCCAACCCGTTTCTTATGCCTCTGATAACACTGTGGAAAACATTTCAAGTTGGACAATGGTAAGAAGACTCGCAATTGCTGGACTCAGACCGAGAAGGCATCTATGGAATTCCATTGAGATAAAGACCTTGGTACTCTAATAGTCAGCTGTAAATCCAGGCCCCAATCTTATTGAGCACTTCTGAGATCTCCTCAGCATACCTACAAGGGAAAAACAGTGCCAAGCAAGGATTGCTTCACGAGCTTAAAC
>NC_088360.1:64508433-64518433 GCF_034508935.2 Berghia stephanieae | reverse complement strand
CAAATTGCCATATTTATGGACAATAAAGATCATTATTATTATTATTATTATTATTATTATTATTATTATTATTATTATTATTATTATTATTATTATTAATTAATAATAATAATAATAATAATAATAATAATAATAATAATAATAATAATAATAATAATAATAATAATAATAATAATAATAATAATACTAAATCTTTATTGTCCTCAAAAAAGTGGCAATTTTTCATCTGGTTACACATTTATAACAATACAATATTGACAAAGACACACTTACACAGATGCACACTAGTAACATAGTAGTCATCGGAAAAAAAAAACAAAAAACAAAAACAATAGCCAAACGTGAGAGAGACACCGAATAACTTCGATGTTTCCTCCTTTAAGGGGGGGGGGGGGGAGCGACATTAAAGGGTCATTTTTTTTTATTTGATGAAATATCCTAAACTTCTATGCACAGTCATAATGTATATGTTTGGGAAGGATGATTGCATATAATTTTTTTCGTAAAAAGTTGCCCGTTGCTATGGAAACGACGCCATATTGGAAAATAAACAACAAATCTTAAAAAGTCAAATGCTTTTTTGTTTATCAACCCATTGCCATACTATTTTGGCCAGAGGTAGAAAAAAGTAAAATAAAGAGGCTCTAGAAGCCCGATTTTTAATTTTTTAATTAGAAACTTTAAAAATTAAGTTCAAAGTTATTACTCGATTATTCCCCTTGAAAAAAGTTACATAATTTCAAATTACTCATAAATTAATTTTTTTTTCAAAAATCCGGCTCCTAGAGGACCTGCGTATTTGTATAACACTCATTTGTAGAAAGTTTGAAGAAGATTGGTTGAAAACTGATGGAGGAGAAAATTGCAGTTTTGAGAAAAATGCATTTAAAAGTCAAAGTAAACAAGTTTAGGGAAAAACTCTCCTCTCGCTCTCTGATTGGATTGTGACCACTGACATAATTAAGAACAAAGTGATTGGTTGTTGAATAAATATATTCACCGATTGGTGTAAACAAAATCAGCTTGAATTAAATGTTGAAAAAACGAAAGAACAGGTGTTTGGTGTAAAAAATAAAAACGACTTAAAGTGTGTGGCGATCGGTAAAGATGATGTTGAGATAGTTGACTATTTAATTGGAATAACCATTGATAGTTCCCTCAATTTCTCTCAACATATTAATATAATATCTAAGAAAGTTGCCCAAAGATTATACATCCTAAGGAAATTGAGAACATTTCAAGTAAGGAAGAAAACTATGTTAAGAGTTTATGACTCATTGATTAAAAGTGTAATTGCGTTTGGCTGCACCATATGGTTTGGAGGATGCCGACTTAAAGATAAATCAAAAATTTCAAAATCTATCAAAGAGGCATCAAAAATAATAAACCATCCTCTTGATGGAGTAGAAAGAATTCATGGAAAAGCAATAGAAAGGAAAGCATTCTCAATTACCAACAATAAAAAACATATTTTATACCATGAATTTAGTCTTTTACCATCTGGGAGAAGGTTTTGTCAGATTAAATGTAGAACTAACAAGTATAAATCAACGTTCGTTCCATCAGCAATAAAAATTTTGAATATTTCATATGGTACAGAAAAACCAAGGATTGATTCGTTGACTGATTAACTGATTAATTTATTTAATGTAAGATTAACTGACCAATTGATAATGATGATAATTTTTGGTGTCGAATTGCCACAATCGTAACAAATTGAAAACGAAATGAATATGTTTATGTTGTGTATATCGCACGTGTGGAAAAGAAAGAGAGGAGAGAGAGAGAGAGAGAGAGAGAGAGAGAGAGAGAGAGAGAGAGAGAGAGAGAGAGAGAGAGAGAGAGAGAGAGAGAGAGAAAATAAGTAGGAGTGAAATATCTGTTCAATCTTACAGTTATCGTTTAACATTATAACAAGTGTAACTAAATGACAAATTGCCATATTTATGGACAATAAAGATCTATTATTATTATTATTAAGATAGAGGAGAGTTTTTACTTTTCATTGATATGTTTTTGCCCTTGCTTAGTTATAAAGACTATTTGATATTCTTTCATGAAATCAGTCCACTGAAACTAAAAATGGGCAGGATTTAACCGTACTATGGGTCACAAAATACGTTATTTTGAGTAGAAAAAAACTGAAGATGAAGTTCTCATGCAATTTTTAATGCAGACAAATGGTCACATGACAACATCCCACCAAAATCTAATTTTAGCAAACTGGGTCAAAATTCATCATTTTTAGAGTCGCTACCCCCCTTAAAGTTTGATGTCAGCTGAATAACAGTGGATTGAAGTGCTATTTACTCTACGTCGGAACTCTTTTGACAGAAGAGCATGCCAATGAGTCGTTTCAAGAGTCATTTCAAACTGTCATTTACTGACGGGACACTGATTCCACACAGAACTGCAATGGCGCTTCTTAAATTTTTCAATGACTTGTTATGTAACGCCAATGCTAACAATATCAATTAATTATGCATTTTAGATCTTTCAGCTGCTTTTGACACCATTTTGTTGAGACGACGAGAAAATACGTTTGACGTAAAAGGAATTGCCCTTAAATGGTTTACAGCATATTTACAGGATCAATGGCAGACTGTCGAGATGAATGGTGTTCAGTCAGATCAAGTTTTACTAAACTTTGTAGTACCACATAGATCTGTTCTTGACCCTGTCCTTTTCACTGTACATATGCAGCCCCTTTCTAGTGTGATATCCAGATTCAATCTGAGTTATCAATTTTATGCAGATGATACGCAAATTTATGATCCACTACCCCTAAGTAATTTACAATTCTTAACACAACAAATTTCGAGCTGTTTAAATGAGATTAAATCTTGGATGTACCAAAACAAGTTAAAATTAAATTATAGTAAAACTGAGATCTTAATGAGTGGAAGGCAGAGTATCCTTAAACAGGCAAATAAATCATCTATTACTCTTGGAAATAGTACAATAGAATTTTCAAATAAAGCAAAAAGCCTTGGCGTTATCATTTATAAAGATTGTTCCATGACAAGCCACGTGTATAACAACATGCAATCTATGTATATAGACATGAAATAATAAGCAAAATACGTCATTTAATACCGAAGCATATAGCAGAACTTTTAATGAATTTCCTTGTCTTATCCAAATTGGACTATTGTAACTCCCTCTGGGCGATTTAGCTAAAGACAAAATAAGTAAACTTCAGATTGCTAAAAAAAAATGTAGCCAGACTCATTGTACGCAACAACCAAAAATACCCGTCATCAACTCTCCTCCGTGAGTTACATTGGTTTCCTGTGGAAAATCCTTGAGCACTAACAGTCCCTCCTATATTAAAGACCTTCTAAACATCTATGTCCCCAATAAAAACTTCAGGTCAAGCAATGACCAATCAATCCTTGTCGAACCAAGGCCTTGCTTAAAATAGGCGAACAATCCTTTCAATTTTCAGCCCCCATTTTTGGAACTCTCTCCCATCACACGTGAGATGCTCGGATTCGTTGACAACTTTCAAATCTCGCTTAACCCCCTCCTTACCACCCATAGGAAAATCGTCACATTCGTTACGATGCAGCCAACATTTTTCTCATTTTGATTTCTGTTGTACATCATAATATTTGAACAAAAATGTTTGCTATTGTTAAAGTATATTAACACTGTGTTGAAGAGATCATTTAGCAGAAAAAATATGTATGGCAAGAACTAACCGTTTTTGTGTTTGAGTGAAATAAATCTATTATTGTATAGGTTGGGTGTGAATTTTTCGGGACAATCCGGAAAATGGCCAGTAAGGAGAGCGTTAAAGTGTTATCTTTTTACTTCAAAAGTTGCAATACTATTATCATATTTTATTGTTGTTGAATTCGTATCACTTTTCCATCAACACTTGTTTTACCATAATATGTTTTGTTTTATATCACTGTAAAACGCTTAGAGCACGTGACAACAGGATAAAGCTCTATATAAATGCCATTTATTATTATTATTTGTAGTTTTTGTGACATTTCTCACACACAAGCAAAGATAGTCATTGTAGGTTTTATGACCTTCCACACTCAAATACAAAGATATTGTTTACAACAAGATATGAAGTGAGTAGAAAAGTGCCAGAAGACAATAGAGAATAAAAATTTCTTTTTTTTTTTTTTTTCGCGGCGGTGGTGGGGTTTGAACCTGCGACCATAAGGTACGACAACTCCGCCTGGCAGGTGAGAGCGTGGCTCTACCGTGTGAGCTATCCACGAACACAAAAAATATTCGTTTCAAACTCAAAGTCATTTCTAGATCCCTCTCTCACCCACTTCTTGAGACCGCCGATTCGTTCACCACCATTGCGAAGTAATGTTGACCAGCAGTTAAGCTTAATAGCCAATATTCTCATCACAAACATATAACATAGAAACGATTGAGACATTGAGTATGCTCCGGTGTATGGGGTGAATTTTTAATTCAGAAAAGTGAGTGGAGCAGGCACTTATGTTGGTAACAACAAGATATGAAGTGAGTAGAAAAGTGCCAGAAGACAATAGAGAAGAAAAATTTTTTTTTTTTTTTTTTTTTTTCCGCGGCGGTGGTGGGGTTTGAACCTGCAACCTTATTGGTACGACAACTCCGCCTGGCAGGTGAGAGCGTGGCTCTACCGTGTGAGCTATCCACGAACACAAAAAATATTCGTTTCAAACTCAAAGTCATTTCTAGATCCCTCTCTCACCCACTTCTTGAGACCGCCGATTCGTTCACCACCATTGCGAAGTAATGTTGACCAGCAGTTAAGCTTAATAGCCAATATTCTCATCACAAACATATAACATAGAAACGATTGAGACATTGAGTATGCTCCGGTGTATGGGGTGAATTTTTAATTCAGAAAAGTGAGTGGAGCAGGCACTTATGTTGGTAACAACAAGATATGAAGTGAGTAGAAAAGTGCCAGAAGACAATAGAGAATAAAAATTTTTTTTTTTTTTTTTTATTCTCTATTGTCTTCTGGCACTTTTCTACTCACTTCATATCTTGTTGTTACCAACATAAGTGCCTGCTCCACTCACTTTTCTGAATTAAAAATTCACCCCATACACCGGAGCATACTCAATGTCTCAATCGTTTCTATGTTATATGTTTGTGATGAGAATATTGGCTATTAAGCTTAACTGCTGGTCAACATTACTTCCCAATGGTGGTGAACGAATCGGCGGTCTCAAGAAGTGGGTGAGAGAGGGATCTAGAAATGACTTTGAGTTTGAAACGAATATTTTTTGTGTTCGTGGATAGCTCACACGGTAGAGCCACGCTCTCACCTGCCAGGCGGAGTTGTCGTACCAATAAGGTCGCAGGTTCAAACCCCACCACCGCCGCGGAAAAAAAAAAAAAAAAAAAAAAAAATTTTCTTCTCTATTGTCTTCTGGCACTTTTCTACTCACTTCATATCTTGTTGTTACCAACATAAGTGCCTGCTCCACTCACTTTTCTGAATTAAAAATTCACCCCATACACCGGAGCATACTCAATGTCTCAATCGTTTCTATGTTATATGTTTGTGATGAGAATATTGGCTATTAAGCTTAACTGCTGGTCAACATTACTTCGCAATGGTGGTGAACGAATCGGCGGTCTCAAGAAGTGGGTGAGAGAGGGATCTAGAAATGACTTTGAGTTTGAAACGAATATTTTTTGTGTTCGTGGATAGCTCACACGGTAGAGCCACGCTCTCACCTGCCAGGCGGAGTTGTCGTACCAATAAGGTCGCAGGTTCAAAACCCACCACCGCCGCGAAAAAAAAAAAAAATTTTCTTCTCTATTGTCTTCTGGCACTTTTCTACTCACTTCATATCTTGTTGTTACCAACATAAGTGCCTGCTCCACTCACTTTTCTGAATTAAAGATATTGTTTGTAGTTTTTGTGACATTCCACACTCAAAAGCAAAGATAGTATTTGTAGTTTTTGTGACATTCCACACTCAAAACAAAGATAGTATTTGTAGTTTTTGTGACCTTTCACAATGAAAGACAAAGATAGTATTTGTCACTGTGTGGAATCAGCTCTATTTTAGATGGAACTTTCAAGGGGCCATTAATCCTCCCTGCTAGCTACCTGCGTGAGGTCATTGGAGTTCAACTGGTATCAGGCAGACCCTTGTCCAATGGGGGCAATTGTGGATATTTATGGTCTTATAATAATATGTCTGTATAGTGGGAAAACAATAACAGCCTCTTTACTTTTTTATTTTGATTTTAAAAATCAGTTGTCTTTCTAAACATCAGTGAAAATTTGACATTCGTGTGGTTAATAGTATCTTTAAATATCACAAATTGTGAATCTAATTTTAAGTGTTTGTAAGTTATGATGTACTTAAATTTTAAAAATTGTTATTAAAAACTCAGCGGCAGTATCTCAAGAGTTTTAATAAATATCAAAAGTACAAACATGCATCTTTGTTCCTGTGCATTATTTTCATATTGGCAGTTGATTTTCTTGATTTATTCATGGTTTTCTTAGTTCTGTATATTTTTTTACAACTTCGGTTCCTCTCAAACAGTTGTGTTGGTCATAACAATAAACTGATATGATTTATGTCATTATGTAGTACAATAACTCAGGAGATAAGATTTCATTGACCAGTAAAAACTAAAAACCAATATTGTGTATGATTTCAATATCTCAATTTACTATCAATCTGCCTATAAAGTATGACCTCTTTACATGAAAAAAATCAATCACCCAACAAGGTTACTGGACATGCTATAAATATTGCAGTATCACTCATCAATTACAACTACCACTAAGCACTGGTGCAGTTAAATTAAATGATTTGCTCAAACAGACGGACACAGTATGTGGACAAAAAGAGGATTCAAAATTATGGCATATAGTTTATTCCAAATAGCGACCTCTTTCTCCTTATCGGCCAACTACATTCAAAATGAACACACTGTCCATACAGGTTATATAGAATCATCTCCTTTCCAAGAATACACATTTAGTCATTGTCTTATAAAGTCATCTGATATGCCATTGAACTTAAGTCAGTCAAATTTAGAGATAAAACAATTGAATAACAATCAGAGTCAAAAATATAACACTACTGGCATACCACAGCAAGATCGTTTAATTTTTGGGAAATCACTGCCATATATATCTGGACGCTTTAGTCTATAAAAAGTTAATACATTCACTTGTGCACAAAAGAGAACTTGAACTTACATTATATTACTTATTCAACATGCAAAAATACGAGTAATTGAGACGGATTTCAATGATCATAAATATTGACACCTGTATGACACTATAAAGTCGGTATTTCCTGAGACAACCACACAAAAACAGTATATATCTTCAAACAATAATGGCTAACATTCATAAAAGATATAATTTTGACTTGAATCGTAAGGTATTTAAGTATAGAAAAAAGTCATCAAGCCATTGAAAAGTTGGCTTTCAAATGTGCCCAAAACTACTTATTATTTAAATCAGTTAAATGCTTTACAAAAATAAGATTATAATATTTTCGTCTAATGGTTTATACTTTATTCCTAAACTGATATTTGGACATAATTCATGACATGGAATACTGTGGGAGAGAAAATGAGGATATCACCAAGTCGTGCCAAATAAGAATTTTACAATAAAAAATTCATATCTTAAAAATATTTTTTACTTGGCATGTGTCAAAATCATCATTTTTTCTTTACAATGATGCTTGTTTCAATAATTTTCTGCCACTGGGAATTACATTATTAATATGCAAATTACAACAAATTAATTTCATTGATATCTCAAAAACCACTAAATTGACACCTCTCTTATGAGCAGCCTTAAGAGGATACATTATTATCAACAGTGGCATATGATGAAAGAAACCCTTGCTTTGCTTGTGGTGAGGGAACAATTTTCATCTTCATGTTAGCAACTGAGCAATACCATGAAATATTGCAGCAATTAATTAACATCAGTGGCATCACAGATTCCTACTGACCGCTACCTGTTACACCCATGGGCTGACCCCACTAATGGGGTCGAGTTGACCTAGCACTGAAATACCACTCAGAGGGGAAAATGCCATGAAGTGGGCAGAGTATGGACCTGGCGGAGAGAGGGGGAGCGCTTTACTTGAAGATGCATCAAACAAGTTCAACAATGTAGAGGAAGGTTGGTCATGATTTGGGCAGGCATCAGCTCTAACCATCTTACGGAACTTGTCTTTGTCGACGGTAGAAAAACAGCACAAGTCTGCATTGACACAATTCTGAGACTGCACATTTTACATTTTTTCACAACAGAGAAGTTACCTTGTTTTAGCAAGACAATGTGAGCTTCCATGTATTGAGAAGTTGATGATGGACCTCTTTGAGAAGCACAACATCAAAACCATTAATTGGCCTGCCATGTCTCCCATTGAGCACATGTGGAACGAATTGGGGAGATGTGTCAATAAACCCACTGGAGTTCAAACTATCTAGCAACTGAGACAAGCACTGAGAAAAAAGTATGCTGCAGTAACCCAACAACAAATATCTGCATTCACACACACTATGTGAAGACACGCATAGTCTCCTAGTGTTCACACAAATACTGAATAAAAAAGGCAAGAAAACAAACTGGGTTTTGGCTTTACCTTATGCATTTGTTTGATTTCAAATTTTGTCACCAAATTTGTAGGGTCATTTTTTCAACCCTCCGTTTATTTCTTTGGCTGTACCATTCACAATAGATTTTTTTTTAATTTCTAAAGTGTTTCCCGTTACAGACGTTTCTACCCTTCATTGGATACCATTTTCACCAAATTTGAGCGGCTCAATTATTAGGAAAAAACCATTATCGGCTGAAAACTTAACTCACAGTATACAAAAACAAACTTTTAAAAAAAGGATAAAACAAAAACAAAAGGACAAAAGAGAAATAGCTACCTCAGTTCTAGCCTTATAGAACTCTAGTTCATTCAAGCTTTCTTTGTATTTGAGGATTTCTTTCTCAAACATGTCTACCTTGGCAGTCTGAAATTCATCATTATCAATATTACTGGTGATACATAAATATATTCACAGGGGACAAAAGACATGTATAGGCAACAAACAAAAGATCTGTATATTTTTTGGCAAAAAAAAATTCCGAATTTGCAGAAGAAAAAATTCTGTATCACACTAAATGCAAGATTTTTACTCTTATTTGTATAAATTGCCATTCAAAAATACTTGGAAATCAATTAAGCTAATTCAATTTGGTCATATACCCATTTTTGAGTAAAGAATAAAAACCACAATATTTTTTTAAATCATTCTTTCTCCGAAATTTTCATTGCAAACCCTGAAACTGGAGGAAAACATCAGAATTTGGCCAATTTGGGCCCCAAAATATGTGTTGTATAAACCGCTTCCATCTATTTCAGAACGAAGTTTAGTAAATAATGGCATTATGTATCAATTAAGCCATTAATACATCCAAACATTACTATATTTGTTGTTTATGTGTCAAATAATAGAATTTAATTTTTCAATCAAAAATCGATTGCAATTATAAGCTTATCATTACAACACATACTTAGTAATAAGCTATATTGTTTAAAGTGAAAAAAAGAGAGGTAATCTACTCGATAAAAGACACCTGACCTTTTCTTTCAAAATATCCAGCTCATCACGAAGAAATCTTGTTGCCCTGGCCTCATGCAACAAACTTGCATTCTGTTGTAGAAGAATGATGACAGAATTACTAAATTGGATAAGTATCAGATGAATATAAGTAACAAACAATTTGTATTTTCTTTGCATACTTATCACACTTCACCTTTTAAAAAAAAACAATTTCATTTAATAAATCGATTTCATGCAATATTTGCAGCCTGTGTTTTATAAGTCTTGCATTCAAAATGCTTTACAATAAATGGAATGGAGATCCGACTCGGAAAAGGATCCATTTGTGAAACAAGAGCAAATATCTTCATCAATTTTCCTCTTTGACCATGTTTAATGGATATTGCACGTATATAAATGCTCATTGTTAATGTTTGCA
>NC_088360.1:64480933-64503433 GCF_034508935.2 Berghia stephanieae | reverse complement strand
TAGTCTATTTGCCAAATATATAATAAAAGCATAGCTCTCCGTTCAACGAACGATGCCCATTCAATGAACGTGGTGATGTCGATCAACTTAAATTTTATAATTCAAGTGTTGAATAAAATTTGAACTCAATTTTTAATAAACAATACATTTTTCGACTTCTTAAGATAACTCCACATCGCTTTTTACTTGGGCACGGAGAAATATTTTCTGCATCTAATACCTTACATATTTCGCTCACATATCGTAAAATTCTTTCCCAGTGTGAAGAACGGAAAATGGTTCATATAAATTATAAGAAATTGATTGTTTTCAAAATAATGAAAGGAACCACTAACTGGTGTCGATTCAATGCAAGTACTCCCACCAACATTGTCATACTCGCTAACCGGAAGGTTGCCACACAACCCACATGATGGCGTCTTTTTTCGATGCGATTTCACAAAACAAATTTGATTTTTCAATACAATCATCATAATGTGATGTAATCAATCTCAGGATGCATATACACCATGTTGTGTGTTTGTGTGTGTGTGTGTGTGTGTGTGTTTTAGGAGAAAAATACATAGTAACGGACGTTACGGGCTCAAAACTTTATTCAACCAACTAAACCCTTTCTTCAAACAACAAAAAGAATATGAGCGGCATTTAAAACTAGAAGTACATTTTCATTTCTTTATCTCCCCTTTGGGAAATTTTGTCTCTAGGGTCGATTTTACAGACAGGAAAATAGCACAGCGTCTCAAAATGAGCAAGAGCGATGTGACTTGTTTGGTCAAGGCAACAAAGCGCGAATTGTGTGTTAAACCACTTAGTCCTTCAGAGCCATGAGGCCCATGGAGTCGGAGTTTATCCCGGTTTCTATAGCGTTAGACGGACCCCCCCCCCCTCCCTCTCTCTCTCTCTCCTCTCTCTCTCTCTCTCTCTCTCTCTCTCTCTCTCTCTCTCTCTCTCTCCTCTCATCTCTCTTCTCTCCTTCTCTTCTCCTCTTCTCACCAATCTGTTCTACCTATACATCTCGTCATTTACCTCTTTAATGTTCTCCACTATTTCAGTCTGTGCTTCAATGTCCATCGCCATTATCTTGTCTATAAAAGCCTCTTTCTGTTCACATTGCACAGCACAGCCCAGGATCAATAACAGAGTCTTGCGGATTTCTCCATAACTGCAGTCTGGGATAAAGATAGAAAATCATTATTATACCAAAGATAAAAAGACATTAAAACTGCATATTTCCACGAGATTGTAATTGTAACTGCTGTTTGAATACTACCATAGTGTGGAAATTTAAAATGCTTCGGATGGGACCAGTAGTACAGACAATGGACGTTTCGGGCACAAACCGACGGACTTGCCTTCTGAAAGGCCCGCCGTATCGTCTCTCATGCCCACTGAGAAGGTATCGCAGTTCCTCGATGCATCATTCCAACGTATGGGCCCTACCTTGCCATCGTATTTCAAGGATACTAACCATGCTATTGGTGTCCTTGATTTGAATTCAACGGCCAATATTTCCATCAGATCTCGGGAGTGGCCATGGGCACCAAAATGGGTCCATCGTATGCCAATCTGTTCATGGGCCACCTCGAGCTCAGCACGACGACGACGACGACGACGACGACGACGACGACGACGACGACGACGACGACGACGACGACGACGACGACGACTACTACTACTACTACTACTACTACTACTACTACTACTACTACTACTACTACTGCTGCTGCTGTTGCTACTACTACTACTACTACTACTACTACTACTACTACTACTACTACTACTACTACTACTACTACTACTTCTATTACTACTTCTTCGAATATTATATTTCTATTATGTCTTTTATTTTCCAAATATTATTTCTAGAAAGTTCCGTCTCTCAAAAGCTAGCCTGCCCGTATCATTCCTACCACATACTCGGGGGCCTCTACTCACAGGAAGCCCCTATCGCTATTGAGGTAAATTTTCTCAATTGAGGTTCGAGTCCCCTGTCACAGTAAAGGTTGTTCACAATTATCTTATTAAATTTTATTTTATTAAGAACTGAATTCATCTCACTCCAGTTATATTTCGGTAGGCTTAGATAAACTTTACCTTCTAATATTAGATCGTCTTTCCTTTTATAGCCTTCCCTCGATTTAATTTCTAATTAGTGAATACTTTTCGTTCTACATTCTGTCACGTAGCCACTTATTATAAAAGCTGATAGGTCTAACATTCTACACTCACTTCTCTCTACAATCTATGCCGGACGGCCAGCCGCTCCATTCCTCATATATATTTGAAGATTGTTATCTTTTGGTACTTTGTGGATATTTTATCTCCACCATCAAGACGCCGGAGCTTTTACCTTTGACTGTGTAATCCTCAACACTTTAAGGATCAAACCTGAGACCACTGTCGAAGAAATATCTAAATAACATCTTCCCAACTGCCTGGAAGTGGAACATTACAAGCCTGAGCCCGTTGTCGGAGAAATATATAATCCACGCCTTTCAACTGCCTGGAAACGTAACCTTACGAACCTGACATTATATCATCATAAGTTACGTAATATATTCACATTTCTATTTGTAACTGCCGCAATCACTATTTATCTCTTTCTTTTTATTTAATCTTAAACAAATCGTTAACTGTTTTTCATTTATAGTAACTAGTAAATTCTGGGGCCTCATTCTACACATCTTTATGCATAGTCGAGTAGCTCTTTACTCACTTGAGACCATGACATCCCCTACTTGTCGGTATAAATGCGAGAGAGAAGGAGAAAGTGGTGGAGGATAACGATAAAGAAGAAGAGGAGGATGATGAGAAGGCAGTGAGTGTAATAATAAGGATTGAGTAACTCGTCACGTAATTTTAAAAATATCGTTGCAACAGAGAGAAGCGACATCATTAATTACAAAGAAAGAATCAATGATAAAAATGGGGGCTAGAAAATGACTGGTGGTTGTTACGACGACGACGACGATGTCGATGATCTTCAAAATGAGGAGGATGACGATTCTGACAACGATAATGATGATCTTGATTTGCAATGCCTTACCTTTATCGGGTTCTCGACAGATGGCACCATAGTTCGGTAGACGCATAGTGAGCATTTGCTGAAGGACATCCTTTAAAAAAATATACACAAAAATAAATTTAAAAAAAATAATTTATAAATAAATAAATAATAATTATAACAATAATAATAATAATATAATAATAATAATAATAATAATAATAATAATAATAATAATAATAATAATAATAATAATAATAATAATAATAATTATAATGGTGGTGGTGGTGGTGGCAGAAGCGGTAGTTAATAGTAGCTTTATAAAACTACTGTAAATGCCAAAGGTAAAATTTTACATTACATTACATACATTTAATTATTAAAGACAAATAGTGAACAAGGAATCGGCAATACCAAAAGTGTTTAGAAACAATTCATGACGAGTAGACAATTTGAAATATCGTTTGGCAATAATCGCCTTGTTGTTTCGTTAAAGTCAACAAAGGACGAAAGGAGAAATATTGATTGAGAGAGAGAGAGAGAGAGAGAGAGAGAGAGAGAGAGAGAGAGAGAGAGAGAGAGAGAGAGAGAGAGATAGAGAGAGAGAGGGGGAGAGAGAGAGAGAGAGGGGGGAGAGAGAGAGAGAGAGAGAGAGAGAGAGAGTGAGTGAGTATCACAAGGAGCATCAAACCAAGGGGAACAATCACAATAACACCCAATCTAACTCATAGCATGAGTTGCATTCCTTTGTCAATACTGAACTGACGGCCAAGCAACCCTCCCAGCACGCATTTGAAGTGTTGACAGAAGATTCGAGACACAAACATAATATAACATAGAAACGGCTGAGACATTGAGTAAGCTACGATTTTGGAAGTGGATATCAATTCCGAGAAGTGAGTGGAGCAGGCACGTATGTTGATAACAGTATGGTCATGGGTCCGAGCCCCCATCGCCGCGAAGTTTTTATTCTCAATTGGATTCAGTCTTGGAATAATAATTTTTATTCCAAGGATTCAGTAGTCTGATGTCACGCGCCTGCAACGGCGGCCATCTTGGTTCTAAACAAAGAAAATCTTTAATTTTTATTCTTCATGCTGGCGAGAACTTTTCATTCCTTTTTCATATGCCTTGTGATCAGAATGTGTAAAAGTCAAAACATGATCAAATTGATGGGGTTTTTTTCCTCTGGATACGCTTTTAAGCTCGCCAGAGAAATATTTATTACGGCGTCCGCCATTGTTCCGATAGTTTAGAGCCAGTGTTACTAAGTTACCATACGTCATTAGGAAGGAAGTGACGGTACGACTATTGAATCCTATTTTTCCTGTTATTATCATCATATGTGCCTGCTTCACTCACTTTTCTGAATTAATATTCACTCCCCATATCGAAGCTTATTCAATGTCTCAATGTTACATGTTCGTGTTGAGAATAAATCGTAAGCAGTAATGCTGGCTTGTACACAAACTTAGAAAGTTTGTGTATCTTGAACCCATGACTTCAAGTTGGGAGACGGTATCAGGATAGACACTACATTTGAAACCACTTTTTAATTGGAGTGGCGGATGGCGTCGACTGTCCCTCTCGCGGCCAGGCGGAGTTGTCGTAACAGTCGTGGGTTCAAACCCCCATCGCGAAGTTTTTATTCTCTACTGTCTTCTGACACTTTTCTACTCACTTCATTTCCTGTTATGATCAACATACGTGATCCACTCATTTTTCACAAAATAAACAAAGTTCCACACTTAAAGCCTTAAAATTATAAACTGCGGCGATATTCTTTCGTTCTAAAATATACATCTAAGGCTCCGACCATTAGTATCACCCAAGAGTGATTTTATAGCATAGTATTCTACAAAATACTTCATGCATTTTGTTGTTTATCATAAAATATATATAATCTACCAATGACCAGGACGTTAAGAAAATTACAACGAAAATCGAAACAAGCAGTAGTGGAAATTGAAAATGAATAAAACATTAATAGGAACTTGTGTTGAACTTTGAATCATAAGGGAACAGTACAGGGCAACTATATCTTGAAAGTGATGGAACAATACGGAGAGTGATGTTGAGATATTATTATTATTATTATTATAAACTTAGATTATCATTTAATATGAATATATACCATCATTATTATTATTCAGTGATTTCCCTTTGTTTATTTTTTCTACTTTCACTTCTTCCAGTGCTGGGATTACCCGCCCAAATCAATACCCGGGTAGTGGTCTGATTACCCGGGTACCCGCGGGTACCTGTGGCAGGAGTGACTTCTTGTCCCAAAAAAATTTTTTTGTGGGGGGGGGGGGGGGGGGGATTTTTTATTTTTTAAATTATTTATGTATTTATTATATTTAATAGTTATTACAACAAATGAAACGAAACTTAAGTAAAAAACAAGGATAATTAACTACAATGAAACCAAATTTTAAAAAATTAAAGAAAAAAAAAAAAACAATTAAAGAAATACCCGACATTCCTTGAAAAGATAAGAACTAATATAGTCTTAATCTGTTGATGCCAAAATTGAATCAAATGTGTATGAACAAATAAAACAAAAAAATCAATGTAATTGAAAAATAAAGGAGGAAAATCTTTTCAAAAAAATGTCATGTAAATGTAAATCTGTAAATCAAAATTGTATTACTTCCAATTATCACTCTCAGTTCGGTTTCCATTTTCGTTACCCGCACCTTTTACCAGAGTACCCGGTTTAACATTATGACCCGCGGGTACCCGCCCAGCACTATTTCTTCTTGTTTCATCATCCAAACCTGCCAAAGGCAGATGATCATTCTCAATAATAAAATCCAGTTCAATCGAATATTATTTTGGTCCACCGTTCGTCAATTTATTACAATATGAAACCATTAACACAGTCTTAACCTGCTTAACAGGTTATGGGCCCAGATCGCGCAAGACAAAAGGTTTTATTCATAATCTGAAAACGATGACCACAACGACCTACAGAACACCCACCTTTGATGGTGATGAACAGAAATACGAAATTACGAAATATGGAAGACAAAATGTCTTGCCTTAATGAGACTTAAAGGTAAAAGTGATATTTTTAACAATGAGAGTGAAGGCATCGATGAAGAGAAAAATGCAGACGGGTTTGCAGAACTCATCCAATGTATTGATGACAAATCACTATCTCTTATCATGCGTGATGCTCGTGACAATGGAAAGAAAGCGATGGCGATTCTTGATAATCACTATGAACCTAAGGGGAAGCCAAGAATTATCACCCTTTATACTGAAACAACTAGTCTTGCCTCGAACTCCCATGAAACCATTACAGAGTTCATTGTCAGCGCTGAAACATTAGCAACCCAGCTGAGGAATGCGAAAGAACTAACCAGTGACAGTCTATTAATTGCCATGATAGTGAAGGCACTACCATCCCAATTCAAGCCCTTTACGGCCGTTATTAACCAAAGGGATGACTATCTCTCTTTCTTAGAATTAAGTAACTGTTAAGAAATTATGAAGACAAAGAGAAAATCCACAAGTCTGATTCGTCTGTCATGCAAGTGACCAACAACGTTAAATTTCGCCACCAATCACCAGGTGCTCAGATTCACCAATCACCAGCTGCTCAGACTCGTTGGTGCAGCTTCTGTAAAATGAAATCTCATAATACACAGCAATGCTACAACAAAACTGCAAACTAACAATCCCCGCCAACAGGCAACCAAACCGAAATATTGTACATTTTGCAATACACATACACATGAAACAAAATACTGCAGGTCCAAATTCAAAAGAGAAAATAAACAGCAGTCAGTTAGAACAATAACAACAGACCAAAATGATACAACTGATTATCAGACTGATACAAATTATCATCAAAATCATCATTTTACTCTCAAAGTTAACATCCTGGCCAAGTCAGCCTGTGAAACAATGTACTTATTGACAGTGGTGCCACAACACATATTATCAAAGATAAGGAAAAATTATTTAGATTGGACCAACTATTCAACCCTGAATCTTACACCATCCAACTAGCAGATGGAACAAAAGCCAAAAACATTGTTCAAGATCAAGGAGATGCTATGGTGTGCTTTGAAGACCAACAAGGTCATGAAAGGAAAATTATATTAAAACTCTTAATCCCACCGTTCGACCAAAACATATTTTCTATCCCAGCTGCAACCAAAACCGGTGCAGTTATCAGTTTTTCAGAAGACAAAGGAGTCGTTCAAATGGATGGATATTTATTAGATATCAAGAAAACAAACAATCTGTACTTCGAAAATTCTTTGAAGAAAACAAAAATAAACAATCAACCACTCACCATTTGGCATAACATTTTGGGTCATTCAAATGTACAGGACATCATAAGTTTGGAAAGACACGTTGAAGGAATGAAAATCTCGGGGAAATAAATCACCTAATCACCTTGTAAAGCGCTTTGAGCACATTTTAGTGGATATTGCGCTATATAAAAGCTCAATTATTTAAAATTATTATAATCTGGACTGTGAAACTTGCATTTTAGGTAAAATGTGTAACATTCGAAACAAACAGCCCGATGCTCGAGGAAAACAACCCCTAGAACTTGTGCACTTAGGCTTAACTGGTCCTATTGAGCCAGCTGCTGCTCGAGATTTTAGATATGCACTCATTTGTGTTGATGATTTCTCTAGTTTAACAGTAGTGTACTTTCTGAAACACAAACCAGATACAGCAGAAGCCTTCAAGAAATTCTTGTCCTTATGGCAAAGTTAGTAAGATACGGAGTGACAATGGTGGAGAGTTTATTTCCAAAGAGTTTAAAAGTATCTTAATTTATAATTTTATACGCCATGAGAAAAGTGCCCCCGATAGCCCACACCATAATGGTACGGCTGAGCGGAATTGGAGGACCCTTTTCGAAATGGCAAGGTGCCTATTGATAGAAGCAAAATTACCAAAGTCCCTTTGGACTTATGCTGTCATGACATCAGCATATATAAGAAACATGTGCTTTAACCGCAGGTTAGGGAAAACTCCTATTGAGGCCATGACCAACATAAAGCCTAACATATCCAATATGCATATTTTTGGGCAAACATGCTATGCATTGAATCAAAATACAAAAAACTTGAAGAAAGAGCGGGAAAAGGACTTTTCAATGGTTATGACCGCGATAGTCCAGCCTACTTAGTATATTTACCTGAAAAACAGATTGTAGGAAATGTAAGGTGTATCAAATTGTTTGATTCAAACCCATGCCTAAGTCTAAACACAGATGATAATGATTGTGAGAATACTATTCTCATTGATAAAACACCAAATGATTCTGCTTACATAGAACCATTGACACCACCATATGAGAATGATGATGAAACAAATAATGAAATTGAACATTCTTCTGACTCTCCCAACCAATCAGCATTATCATCTTCAGACGGGGTAACCCAAAAGAGAGAAAGGCGTAAGCCAATAAATCATCTAAACGATTATTCAGTTGAAGATGATGATATTGATGATATCATGTTGAATCATGTCCACCATTGTTACAATATTTGCAATGAACCATTGCCAATGACATATGATGAAGCAATGAATGTAGTAAATGGAAAAATGCAATGAATGATGAAATGCAAGCCTTAGAAGAAAGCAATACATTTGAAATCACAAAACTTCCAGAAAATAGAACTGCCATTGGTGGTCGATGGGTTTACACTACCAAAAATGGACTTAACAATGAATTAAAATATAAAGTAAGATATGTAGCAAAAGGATATTCACAGAAACCCGGTATTGATTAACATGACACATTCTCTCCTACGGCTCGCATAACATCAGTCAGAGCTATGACTCAAATTGCTATTCAAAATAACATGACCATACACCAAATGGATGTCAAATCTGCCTATCTAAATGCACCCATTGAGCGTGAATTATATATTGAACAACCAAAAGGTTATGAATCCACAAACAAAAATGGTGTTAAACTTGTTCTTAAACTGAACAGGTCACTCTACGGATTAAAACAAAGAGGGAGGAATTAGCGCAATCTTCTACACTCATTTCTGTCTGATCTAGGATTCGAACAATCCCAAGCAGATCCATGTGTACACACAAAACACTCTGAAAGTGACTCTATCATTGTTCTATGTTTAGACCTGTAAATGAACTCTATAAAAATTGACTGAAACTCTTCGTAATTCGTCAATAGTGAACAGCAAGCTCGTTTGAGCAAAACAATGGCAGAAAACTAATTTGCGCGGGAATTAATTAGGCTACTTACCATTGTCCCTTATAACTAGGTACCCAATCAATGAAGAAATTAGAAACAGTCAACCAGTTTGTTTACAATGTGAGGTAATTGAGATGTACTGTAGCAATCCCTAACTTTCGATTTGAAGGTGTCTACATAACACACTTCCGGCTTTCGCATTTTACTTTTTTCATACTTTTTACTTCCCTCCAGGTAAATGTGGTCAATTTGGATTAAACGAAACAGTGAAAATTATCGCTCAGCGGCTCAGTTAAAGTTGGCTACCATTAGGATCACGACAGGTTTGGAAAGTGAAAAAATAATTTAACGAAAAATACACTGGGATGTGTTCAGACACGGCAATTCTAAAAAGTGATGCTTAGCCTTGGCAATATATCTATCGTTAATATAAACGGCCAATGAGCTATGCGTAGCGCTGTGGAACATTCCTAATTACTTTACGGTCATTCGACTACGATTCATGAATTCTTTCTTTCTTCATTTCTTTCTTTCCTTTTTTAAAATATTTGAATTTGACGACTTAACTGATTTCAGTTAATTGACTGAGAATTTACAGGTCTATATGTTATGTTGATGATTTGCTATTGATGTCACAATCAGATACAATGGTAATGCAAATTAAAAACAAACTAAAAGAGAAATTTAAAATGAAAGATCTAGGGAGAATATTAGACTTCGTTGGAATTGATTTCATACATAAAGAGGGAGCTATTTTCATGAGTCAGTCAAATTATCTAAAGACACTGTTAAACAAATTTGACATGTTGAATTGCAAACCTAAATACACCCCATGTGATGTAAACTTGAATAAATTTGAACACGAAGAAGCTCAAGAAGCTGATGCAACAATATATAGAGAAATTGTTGGTGGCCTTATTTATGCCATGACTGGTACAAGGCCAGATCTAAGCTACATTGTAAATAAGCTTTCGGAGTGTCTATTCGTCCTTCAGGTCGTATTCTTAAAATGTGTCTAGCCGATCTTCAGTGCTTATGAAAATGAGGTAGGCGTGCAATACGCACAAGGCAATTGACGGAAAGGCCGTTTTTTATTTTTGTAACCCATCGTCTCAAAACGGTATTATGTCGGAACGAACCACATGCTTAAAAGCCGAATTTAATGTTAAACTGGTCAAAAATATAACTTGTTGGCATTCGCAACATAGAATATGGTCGCAATTCTCCTCAATAAATCATATAACCTCAAAACAAATCTAATATTTATGGCTATAAATTAAATTCTCAACATCTTAACAAACCCGACTCAATACCGTTTTGAGGCGAACGTTCACATTTGTCACCGTATTTTTATATGTATTAAATTCAAGGTTATTGCCCTCCCATAAATCGCATTGTTATTGCAGTGACCTATATATGTCACTGCTTCCGTGGCTTTTTGTGTTATCTATGTGTATTTAACTGGAATTACAAAATCGGGGGTTTCCAGTCCTTCACGCCTTCACTTTTTTAACGACTGTTGAAACGTAAGCATCGTTATGAGTATGAGTAGAAAAAAAAGCATATTATTCTCTCTCTCTCTCTCTCTCTCTCTCTCTCTCTCTCTCTCTCTCTCTCTCTCTCTCTCTCTCTCTCTCTCTCTCTCTCTCTCTCTCTCTCTCTCTCTCTCTCTCCTTTCTTCCCCCCTCCCCCTTTGTTCTCCAATTTCCTGTCTCACCCCTGTCTTTTCCTCCTCTTTATCTTGCTATCCTCCTCTTTTATCTGGCACCCTCTCTCTCTCTCTCTCTCTCTCTCTCTCTCTCTCTCTCTCTCTCTCTCTCTCTCTCTCTCTCTCTCTCTCTTCTCTCTTCCCCCCTCCCCCTTTGTTCTCCAATTTCCTGTCTCACCCCTGTCTTTTCCTCCTCTTTATCTCGCTATCCTCCTCTTTTATCTGGCACCCTCTCTCTCTCTCTCTCTCTCTCTCTCTCTCTCTCTCTCTCTCTCTCTCTCTCTCTCTCTCTCTCTCTCTTCCCCCCTCCCCCTTTGTTCTCCAATTTCCTGTCTCACCCTTGTCTTTTCCTCCTCTTTATCTCGCTATCCTCCTCTTTTATCTGGCACCCTCTCTTTGCCGCCCACCCTCCACCTCTCTCTCTCTCTCTCTCTCTCTCTCTCTCTCTCTCTCTCTATCTATCTATCTATTTATCTATCTTTCTCTATGTCTGAGTGGTCTCAAACGCGTTTCATCTGGGATATGGTGTCACCTTCTCTGATCCATTATTGTTTTTAAAAAAGGAAAAGAAAAGAAAAAAATAACAAAAGGGGACAACGACACAGATTACACCGCACCCCGCGACTGCAACATCATAAATTATAACACCCTTTAAAAAAACATACACTTCCTGGCCGCCTGCACGACTTAGAGTTGCCAACCACTGAAGAATTAAAATACATTCGGAAGACCTAAAAAGTTTTCGTCGTGAGCTTGCTATGGTAATGAATCGAGATATTGAGGCGGTGGTGGTGGTGGGAATCGTAGAGAGAGAGAGAGAGAGAGAGAGAGAGAGGAGAAGAGAGAGAGGAGAGAGAGAGAGAGAGAGAGAGCGAGAGAGAGAGAGCGAGAGAGAGATAGAGAGAGAGAGAGAAGAAGAAGAAGAAGAAGAAGAAGAAGAAGAAGAAGAAGAAGAAGAAGAAGAAGAAGAAGAAGAAGAAGAAGAAGAAGAAGAAGAAGAAGAAGAAGAAGATCACGAAAGAGAGAAATAGACAGAGAAGGAGCAGTGACAACCCGACAGAGGAAACGAAGAAAAGTGTGAAATAAGGAAGAAGAATGTGCCACTATGTGCCCTTGTGGTGGTATGACACTCGCTTTCGGATCGGATTGGAAAATCCTGGGTTCGAGCCTCACTCGGCGCATAGTTGAGTCCACTCTTACCGTACTCAGGTTTAAAATAAGTACCAGGCCGTTAACTGCGTTGTTCTGTCTGAAAAAATGTAATATCGCCTAACGGACACCATGTAGGATGTTAAGTGTTGCTGTTTGCTTGTGACACCCTGTAAAGCGCTTTGAGACTTCGAGCGGATATTGCGCTATATAAAAACTCTCGTTAGTGTTTGTGACAATGATAGAAATTGCAGTGATGTTGTTCTTGTTTCGACGATGATGAAATGATGGTAGTGGTGTTGTCACTGATCTAATGGTAGGTATAATGCTATTGTAGTGATATTGATTGTGGTGTTGATATTTATGATATTGTGCAAATCTGGTGGTAGCAATTCTGATGGTAATGATTATGTTGTAAAAGTGCTTGTGGTAATGATGATGATGGTTTTAAAATTGATGTGGACCGACGTTACTTATTTTCAGGTCTGATAACCATTTCCTTATGGGCTCATTGTTGTAATGGAAATCTCAAAAAAATGACGCAAAATATTGTCCATTATACAAAAATGTTAAACTAGGCCCGCCCATAAGTGGGTTCGGATGTCAGACCTGCGTGTTTGTGGATGCTTTGTTAACCTACAATGCAGCACAAATCCCTTTCGAAATGGTATTCTTTTTTCCACTATAACACAATAAGTCGAATGCTTGGCAGGTCTGTATCACTGCGTACATAGACACACGTTAGTTGTAAAAATATCTATTGAAATACCACCTTGAATGGTGATAAGCCAAATTACACATCTGGAATACAACATTTGCATACACAGTTGTTTGAGTACAGAATTATTGAGAAAAATCGTGGATTTTTTTCTTGTAACCATTGTTTAAAATATATCAAGCTTTTTATGTATATATTTCCGTCTTTTTATTTTTTAATTTTAAACTAAAGTTAGGAATTTGTTTTTGGCCGGTAATCGTACCTTTATCAGCCTTATTAGACCCCTACCCAGATCAAAACAACAACCCCAACACCGTTGACAACATTACCCCTTGTTCTAAGTTTAAGAACATAGGCAAGTTATTGTTCTTAGGCC
Source organism: Berghia stephanieae (assembly GCF_034508935.2). Classification (NCBI taxonomy): domain Eukaryota; kingdom Metazoa; phylum Mollusca; class Gastropoda; order Nudibranchia; family Aeolidiidae; genus Berghia; species Berghia stephanieae. Next base: position 64,490,279 of record NC_088360.1, on the reverse strand, counting down.
GAACTGGGCTTTAATGTTCTATATCATTCTATTTCACCCAGTTTCAACCCGTAGACATTTTACATCTCAGCCCGTTGACATTCTAACTTCTAGTGAGGGCAAAAGTGGATACCAAATACTTAATAGTATTAACTAACGAACGAAGTACTGAAAATATTGAGGGCTTGGTATTTGTGTCCTTTATTAATCTTTAATATATTGGCATCGTCTATGGAGATACGTTTAAATGCAAAGTTCTGCTTTCGGCTTTGGAATTAATTTGCGCCTTGTAAATCTGCCAAATTCCATCCCGTCTATACATTTACCTCGTTTATTGCCAATTTGATAACGCATTGAATTCTCCATGAATTAAATCTATCATTATGTTATAGAGCTAGTCTAGTCAAGACAGTACAACTTATAACAAAATGTTCAAAGATTTTGGCTAAATTCAAGCCATTATTGATGGCACTCACTGAATTATCAAGATTATAACATTTTTTATAAAACTGCTTCTTAAGAGATACATAACTTTGATGTTTTTTGCGCTGCTTATACTATAATGACTAATATAACATTTTTGACAAATTTAATACTAGTCATTTAAAACAAATAGTTACTGAGTGCTTACCCACTATTATAGATTGAAAAAAATGTAAAAAAAGCAAAACACACATAGACGCACACACACACACACACACACACACACACACACACACACACCACACACAAATCAAACAAATAAACACACAAAAGCAGGAAAATACCCCAAAAAAAAACACACAAAAAAACAAAACAAATAAAACAACAACAACAACAACAAAAACTCACCCCCCCCCCCCCCCCAAAAAAAAAAAAAAAAATTAAAAAAAAATTTTAAAAAATAAAGTAAACCTGACGAATCTTCCTCTGTGCCCAGCCAACCCAAACTCTCGAGCAGGTATTTGAATGGAATACTTGCCAAAAGGAGAACACGAAAATAGTTCCTTATAAGAAATCAATCACCATACTGGAATAAAAAATCTTATCCCAGAAGAAGAAGAAAAACCAAAAAAAAACCCACGAAATTAACACATACACAAACACACACACCTCAAACACACATACACACTCAACTGATTATTTGACTCACAAACAGAGGAGGTGGGGTTTGTCAAACATTTAAGACGATACAGATATATCATGTAATTACGTGGATTCGAATCCAGCTCAGTAAAAACAAAAGCGGAATATTGCCCAGCTTTAGTGTGAAGGACGAATAGCGCAAGCAACACTATTTGTCCTTACGTACGGCAAGGGCGGTTGATGCTATTCGACTTTAAGGGCTACCCATAAGCTTTCTCAACACATGTCCAAACCCAGTATAAACCATATGATAATGGCTAAGCATACTTTGCGTTACATTAAAGCAACCATTGATAAATGTTTGATCTTCAGAAAATCAGAGGAACTACTAAAATTAATTGGCCATTGCGACGCCCATTGGGCAATGTCATATGACAGGAAAAAGTATTTCTGGCATACTTTCGAACTATCAGAAAAGGGACCTCTTATTTCCTGGAAATCCAAGAAGCAAAACACTTTTGCTTTGTCGACTTGTGATGCTGAAAAGATTTCAATGTCTTCAGCTACACAAGAAGGAATCTTTCTTTTAGCATTATATAATGACATGTCCTTTGATCAAATGAAATCATATGCTATGAATTGTGATAACCAATCCACCATATCTCTTGCAAAGAACCCAATGCAAAATCAGAGAACCAAGCATATTGATATCAGATATCATTTTCTTAGGAATGTGGTTCAAGGTGGTAAAACGACAGTAGCATACATTCCATCAGAGCAAAATATTGCCGATGCTCTAACTAAACCATTAACAAGAGTCAAAATTGAAATATTCAAATCACTTGCAATGGGACAGTAGCTCTTAATATTGAATTTTGTCAAAATCTAAACTGCAACCACTATCAAAGCAAGCATTTCTTGTAAATGTTTTTCTTATTTTAAAATCATTATTTCAATTTCAATGTTCCAAATATCTTCTTGACTACTTTCATTAAGTCATTTAATCACGTTCATTTTATTTTTATTATTTAAATCTAAGTTTAAGAGGGAGTGTTGAGATATTATTATTATTACTATTATTATTATTATTATTATTATTATTATTATTATTATTATTATTATTATTATCATTATTATTATTATTATTATTATTATTATTATTATTATTATTATTATTATTATTATTATTATTATTATTATTATTATTATTATTTTATTATTATTATTATTATTATTATTATTATTATTATTATTATTATTATTATTATTATTATTATTATTATTATTATTATTATTATTATTATTATTATAAACTTAGATTATCATTTAATGTGAATTTATAATTCTACCATCATTATTATTATTGAGTGATTTACCTTTGTTTATTTTTTCAACATTCACTTCTTCTTGTTTTATCATCCAAGCCTGCCAAAGGCAGATGATCATTCTCAATAATAAAATCCATTTCAACCGAATATTATTTTGGTCCATCGTTCGTCAATTTATTACAATAGGCTTTTAACGAAATCGGGCCGAACGAGACGCCGAACCAGAACGGATCTAGCCTTCTCACGTGACCATGAACCAGATCTGGATAGTGAAGACTCTCAAGCGGTATGCAGCATCGGATCTAAGGTCACTTGATAGTGAGCTGTTTAAGCTGACAAGAAACGGAGAAGGACGAAATGGAGACTACCTCAGGCCTCACCCTACCATGTGTTAGGGGAGGGGCAAGGTCAGTGTCATTCAATAGTAGTGAATGTGACGCTCTACCCTAGATACGGAGAGAAAATTATAAATTGATTACGGGGGGGGGGGGGGGGGTTGACCCAAAAACGACCGAGGTGTTGATTGGGGAGAATTACGCAGTCTTAACCTGCTTAATAAGTGAGGGTGAAAGGACGGCAGAGGAGAGAGGAAGGAGGAGCAGGAGGAGGAGGAAGTACAAGAGGAACAGATGGCGCATGTGATAGATAGATAAATAAATAGATAGATAGACAGACAGACAGACAGACAGACAGACAGACAGACAGACGGACGGACGGACGGACGGACGGACGGATGGATGGATGGATGAATAGATAGATAGATAGATAGATAGATAGATAGATAGATAGATAGATAGATAGATAGATAGATAGATAGATAGATAGATAGATAGATAGATAGATAGATAGATAGATAGATAGATAGATAGATAGATATGAAGATAAATAAATATTTAATAAAATATCGTGGGATGAGTTGTGCGAATATGTGGTATTGTGGTATGACACTCGCTTTCGGATTGGAATGTCCTGGGTTCGAGCGCATAGTTGAGTCCTTGGAAAAGGCTCTTTACTTACATTCTCTCATCGTGTGTAAAATAACCGATAAGCGTTGTCTCTGTCGTTACGTTTTGCTTCGGTCAGGGGCCCCTTGTAAAGCACATTAAGCACGTCCAATGGATATTATTGCGCCGTATAAAAGCTCAAGTCTTATTAAATGTGTTAAAAATGAGCGAGAAGTATGTATGAGTGGAAAATTATTATAATATAAGGTATACAGGTGGATGACCAAGTGCAGAAGACTAAGGAAAATCATTTAAAAAATTTATAATGGATCAACTTCACATAGCATATCTCTCTCTCTCTCTCTCTCTCTCTCTCTCTCTCTCTCTCTCTCTCTCTCTCTCTCTCTCTCTCTCTCTCTCTCTCTCTCTCTCTCTCTCTCTCTCTCTCTCTCTCTCTCTCTCATCTGTGCAGAGACGCCAACCTTAAATTTGGCTCACAGGAGTCTCAGACACAAACTCGTAGGAATTTCAATGCCGAAAGAGGAATTTCCGCACACAAGAAAAAGGAATTGGAATGGTATTGTGTTTACATATTGTATAGTTCTAAATAGATAACTGATTAGAATTATATTATGAAACATAAACACATTGCCAAATACAATCCCAAAGTTTCCTTATTTCAATGAAGTAAAGCGCCAAAACCTAATGGTAGAGATTGTAGTACTGGTGGTAGTGAAGATGATGTGGTGTTGGTGGTTGTTGTAATAGTAGTAGTGATGATGAAGATGTGATAGTGGTTGTTGTTGTAGTAGTAGTGATGATGATATGGTGGTGATGGTGGTTGTAGTACAAATGGTAGTGATGATGATGTGGTAGTGGTGGTTGTAGAAGTAGTTGTGTAGTGATGATAATGTGGTAGTGGTGGTTGTAGTAGTTGTAGTGGTAATGATGATGTGGTGGTGGTGGTTGTAGTAGTAGTGGTAATGATAATGTGGTGGTGGTTGTAGTAGTAGTGGTGGTGATGATGATGTGGTGCTGATGGTTGTATTAGTAGGGTAGTGATGATGATGTGGTGGTGGTTGCAGTGGTAGTGGTAGTGATGACGATGTGGTGGTAATGGTGGTTGTAGTACAAATGGTAGCGATGATGATGTGGTAGTGGTGGTTGTAGTAGTAGTGGTAGTGATGATGATGTGGTGGTGGTGGTTTTAGTAGCAGTGGTAGTGATGATGATGTGGTGGTGGTTGTAGTAGTAGTGGTAGTGATGATGGTTGTAATACTGGTGGCAGTGATGATGACGTGGTGGTTGGAAGGGGAGGGGGGGGGGGGGTATCCTTGGAACAAATTGACCTCACCGGAATTTGACGGATGTTGCCCAGAACCCGGAATTTTTTACTCCAGACCGGAGTTTTGGCATCACTGTCTGTGTGATATATATATATATATATATATATATATATATATATATATATATATATATATAAAATATATATATATAATAGAGAGAGAGAGAGAGAGAGAGGAGAGAGAGAGAGAGAGAGGGGGGAGTGAGAAGAGAGAGAGAGGGGGGGGGGGGAGAGAGGAGAGAGAGAGAGGAGGGGGGGGGGGGGGGGGGTTACGTGAACATGTATGTAATATTTGCGTCCAGGCAGTTTTGATCCAATGCCAACACCAGCAGTGTTCCAGGATTACGCGAAACAGTAACTCGTATCATTATCTCTAATCCACTCCAATCAAGTGGCGATGTCGCTCCAACGTGGTGATCGAATTAACCCAAGAGACAATGCCAGGCGACGACGATCTGACAAGATCGAACGTATGGATCGATTGATTGATTTAACGGCTTGACCAATTGGGTAGAATGACAGGACTGTCCGTATTTCTGCCCAGACTCTAATTCCCGCTATGTACACATAGACCTGCGTGTCCCAGTGTTTGTATTTTGATTCCGTATTTCCGGTTGATTAAAATTGTTGATATGGTCAAAGTAAGGCGTAAGAAATGAAGAATCCCCTCTTTTCCCATTCCCTCCTTCGTGTTAAGAATAAGGAAATGAACCAAAAAAAAAAATATATATACATATATATTTTTTCTAAACGAGCAGAACCATTCTCTCTCTCTCTCTCTCTCTCTCTCTCTCTCTCTCTCTCTCTCTCTCTCTCTCTCTCTCTCTCTCTCTCTCTCTCTCTCTCTCTCAGGGGTGAGAATGACTGGTCACAAAAAAGGAGGAAATTTTTCATCGTGAAGAAAATGACCCATCCATGCGACCATAACCTATAAATTTGAATTTTACTAAAATTCACTGAGATGCAATCCAAAATTTGTCTCGCAGCAATTTCTAACAAGACTGTGGAATTTAAAAAGTTGAAAAGTGTAATTACACCATTTGGTGGTTGTAGTAAGGATGATGATGTAGTGGTGGTTGTAGTAGTAGTAGTGGTCGTATGGATGATTGTGTGGTGGTGGTTGTAGTAGCTGTGGTAGGAATAATGATGTGGTGGTAGTTGTAGTGGTGGTAGGGATGATGTTGTGCTGTTTGTAGTGGTAGTGGTGGTAGGGATGATGATGTGGTGGTGGTTGTAGTTGTAGTAGAAGTGGTGGTAGGGATGATGTGGTGTTATTTGTAGTAGTAGTGGTGCTAGGGATGATGGTGTGGTGGGGGGGACTTCTCTACCAGAATAATTTATGTATTGACCTTATGAATTCTATATTTTAAAATAGAAGAAAAGAGAAATAAAAAGAAAGGCAAAGGGAAAGAGGAAAAAAATAGAGAAAAGAGAGAGAGAGAGAGAGAGAGAGAGAGAGAGAGAGAGAGAGAGAGAGAGAGAGAGAGAGAGAGAGAGATTAAAAAGGCAACAGGTACCGACAACAGAGAAAAAAAATCCAGACCCATTTGTCTCTCCCCTTCTCCTTCAACCATCAACTAGCTAATAAAAGAACACCACTGGTCGTCTGTGTCAACTGTGACATCTGGTGCCATTCTGTCTCGCCCGACGTCATAAAAACGGGACCGTCACCAAATTTCACGAGACTGAACACAGGTGTCAAAATATGACATAAGACATAATGGTGATTTTGTGGGTTTGAGGAAAATGTTTGACACGGCATATTTCTGAGAAATTCTCACAATAACTGTTTATTTATCCAAAACAAATTTGAAAAAGGAGGAAATGTGATAAGGATGGGCGGAGGAAAACTACCATTTAGGCGGAAATCCGCCTTTAGGCGGAAGATTCTCTCTCTCTCTCTCTCTCTCTCTCTCTCTCTCTCTCTCTCTCTCTCTCTCTCTCTCTCTCTCTCTCTCTCTCTCTCAAATAAATCGATAAAAAAAATTTAGAAATCACACACAAAAGTATGAGAGAGAAAGGATAACTCGTTAGAAGAAAACATTATACGATTAAGTACATAATTTACTTTAAAACAATATAACAAAACGAAACATCCGCCTTTAAAAAAATTAAAATACAAAAAAGGGGCGACCGTGGCTCTAAAGCTGAAATTACTCTTCTTCATCTCTAAATATATTTTAAAATTCAATTTCATCTCTGTACTTATTTCAAGACGACATCATCAGGCACTTTGAAATTTTACTTCCTCCCTTTGTTACAGATCGTTAATGGTCAATAACAGTTTATTTTATGTCTGTGTTCTAACTGCATGCCAAAGGTGTGTATGTTTGGGTGTGGGGGGAGGTAATTTCAATACGAAAAATTCAACAACAACAAAATCAATTTTAAAATAATTAAATCTTAAATAATAATAATAATATAATAATAATAATAATAATAATAATAATAATAATAATATAATATATAATAATAATAATAATAATATAATAATAATAATATATAATAATAATAATAATAATAATAATAATAATAATAATAATAATAATAATAATAATAATAATATAATAATAATAATAATAATAATAATAATAATAATAATAATAAATAATAATAAAATAATAAATAATAATAATAATAATAATAATAAGTAGAAATGTCAAAATGAGATAATGCCAGTCTTCATGCTGCCGCCGCCGTACAAAGACAAAACGTCTCTCTTTTTTATTTTTTTTTCATTTTTAAGTTTGAACAGAATTGTTTTCCACTTCTAATATTGATAAGTAATTGAATGTAGGCTTCAATTTATTGACGTTTCGGGTTTCTCCTTTATCGACAAAACACGATGAATGAGAGAAAATCTAAAGACGAATGAGAAATGTGAGAATGCGTAGTTAAGGTAAATTAACAATAACAATGATGGGACGGGAAAATGAATGCGCCTTTCTTTGTAAGGAAGCACGAATTCAAATGTCTCCCATTCTTTTTTTTTTTAATAGGTTGGGGTCAACATTGTCCCGTATTGTCAATGTTGGCAAATTAAAAAAATATAAAACTATATTTTACAGACTGATATACGAATAACTTGCAAGCCTTTTTAAAAATTTCGCAGTGTCTATTCGTCCTTCAGATCGTATTCTTAAAAAGTGTCTAGCGAGCTTCAGTGCTTATGCAAATGAGGTAGGCGTGAAATACGCACAAGGTAATTGAATGCTCTCTTCTCTCTCTCTCTCTCTCTCTCTCTCTCTCTCTCTCTCTCTCTCTCTCTCTCTCTCTCTCTCTCTCTCTCTCTCTCTCTCTCTCCCTCCTCCTCCTCCTCTCTCTCTCCTCTCCTCTCTCCCTCTCTCTCTCTCTCTCTCTCTCGCTCTCTCTCTCTCTCTCTCTCTCTCTCTCTATCTATCTATCTATCTATCTCTTTTAATTTCTTCCTCTTTTGTTTTCTAAAAACCTTTCTCTCTCTTTATCTATCTCTAAATTTTATTCCCCCCCCCCTCCCTCCCTCTTTCTTTCTTCACTTCTGTCACATTTATTTTCTCCTTGTCTCTCATTCTTCTTCCTCTCTCTTTCTTTCTCTCATATTTACCCCCATAAATCTCTAATGTTCCCTATGTCGGGTTGTCTCTCGCTCCTTTTCTGTTTATTCCTCTATTTCGACGTCTTCTCTCTCTCTCTCTCTCTCTCTATCTCTCTCTCTCTCTCTCTCTCTCTCTCTCTCTCTCTCTCTCTCTCTCTCTCTCTTTTTTTTTTTTTTTTTCCATGTTAAAAAAGTGAGCTTTTGTATAGAGCAATAGCCACTAAATGTGCTCAAAGCGCTTTACAGGGGTCCGCTACCTGCGACATACACCTTAGCGAAAATGTTGAACGGTAACATGACACATGTTAGGCGAAAATATAAGTCTTTTCGACAACGTGTCAACTATTTTACACTTGATACGGTGATAGTGATAAGACCTTAAACTAAATTTTCTTTTATGTGTGAAGTGACCTAAATAAATGTGTCGCAAGCGCCGTAACAATAATAACCCCCCACCCCACACACACACAAAGGTGTGTATGTTTGGGGGTGGGAGTAGGTAATTTCAATACGAAAAATTCAACAACAACAAAATCCAGAAACGCCAACTTCTAATTTGGCTCACAGGAGTTTCAGACACCACTCGTAGGAATTTCAATGCCGAAAGAGGAATTTCCGCACACAAGAAAAGGGAATTGGAATGGTATTTGGCATTGTGTTTACATATTGTATAGTTCTAAATAGATAACTGATTAGAATTATAATATGATACATAAACACATTGCCAAATACAATCCCAAAGTTTCCTTATTTCAAATGAAGTAAAGCGCCAAAACCTAATGGTAGAGAGTGTAGTACTGGTGGTAATGAGGATGATGTGGTGTTAGTGGTTGTAGTAATAATGGTAGTGGTGATGAAAATGTGATAGTGGTTATTGTTACTGGCAGTGATAATGATATGGTGGTGGTGGTGGTGGTGGTTGAAGTAGTAGTGGTAGTGATGATGATGTGGTGGTGGTATAGTGGTTGTCGTAGTGGTGGTCGTGATGATAATGATGTAGTGGTGGTTGTAGTGTAGTAGTTGTGGTAGTGATGTTGATGTGATGGTGATGGTGGTTGTAGTATAAATGGTAGTGATGATGATGTGGTAGTGGTGGTTGTAGTAGTAGTGG
>NC_088360.1:64465933-64478433 GCF_034508935.2 Berghia stephanieae | reverse complement strand
TGTATGTATGTATGTATGTATGTATGTATGTATGTATGTATGTTGTATGTATGTATGTATGTATGTTTATGTATGTATGTATGTATGTATGTATGTATGTATGTATGTATGTATGTATGTATGTATGTATGTATGTATGTATGTATGTATGTATGTATGTATGTATGTATGTATGCATGTATGTAGTAGTGTAGTATGTAGTTTTTATTTGTATCTATGTGTATGTAGTATTTATGTATGTATGTTGGTGTATGCTTGTAGTATGTTTATGTTTTAATTATGTGCGCGATTAAGAATGATGTAAACTCGTAGCCTACTAGCCTATATCATTTAAATTTTTTTTTAAAAAGGAACTGAAAGAGAAAAAAAAAAACCACACAAATACACCAAACCAAAAACATTATGGGAGTAAAGGTTAAGGGCATAAGTCAGACTTTATCTTGTCTGTTTTATACATTTTTAGTATCAAATCTTAAATTGAATCTTCCTTTCAAACTAAGAAAACAAAATAATTTCTGCTTGTCAATAATATTGATCAAAATATTAATAACTGCCACTCTTGATTAGCTTTTAAGTCAGATCTACGAAATATTTGAAACGGGACATCAACAATATTTCATTCAACTTTTTTCATCTCTTTGTAAAACGAAGCACCCCAAGTGTTGGAACGGTCAATTCAGATTTTACAAATTTCCATGAAATAACCTAATGACACTATAAGCGCTGGTAAACTAACCTAGATCCCAATACCTGTCTCGGGTTCCTCGTAGACACAATTAAATAGGGAGGGTTGGACACGCCAAAGGATTGAACCACCCAACTTCCTCCCCCACCCAACGGCCTCCCACTCTGTACTCTGTAATCTTTCTTTCAATGGGGACGATCTACATTAATTTTCCACGTGCTCGAGTCATTGGTCACATTGCAGATGTGCTCAAAATGGCCTCGATAATAAAGCGTTCACAGTTCTTGTAATATCCAACGTCACAATATGATACTTTTCCAATCTGACCGATGAGTATGTTTACAACTTTCATAGACAGAGCAGCGTTTTTACTTTTATTAAGAAATGATCAACCGTTAGTCAGAACTAAATCATGTGACTCAGTTGGACCAAAACGTGATTATAGATCGCTCTCATTTGGATTAAAATCTTAAATCAATGATAGACCTAGATCAGAGTAGAAGACAGGTATCCAGATCAAATGTGGTTTAATTTTAATTTCATATTTATACGAAAGCTAAATTAATTATGAAATTCAAATAGACAGAATGTGATGTAACAAAATGACACTTCTTTCATTTTTATAAACACACAGACCTCTTGTAATATTTAACCTTCCACATATCTATATTCAGCCGATTCATAAAATAAAATTTTTCATGAAATACAATGAGATAAACTTAATTTCTGAAATTAGACAAATATACAAACACTCACACACAAACACACTCACACTCACACACACACACACACACACACACACTTAATTTATTATTATTTATTATTATTATTATTATTATTATTATTATTATTATTATTATTATTATTATTATTATTATATCATCATCATTATTATTATTATTATCATTATCAACTTTTTATGTCCTTTAGCTGCTGTTAAAGATAGAAACTTAAATAATATTACAAAGTTAAATTCTTTTATCCATCACCTCCCCCCTCCTCTCTCTCTCTCTCTCTCTCTCTCTCTCTCTCTCTCTCTCTCTCTCTCTCTCTCTCTCTCTCTCTCTCTCTCTCTCTCTCTCTCCCAACAGAAACCACAACCACCATCCCCGTTCGTTAAATGCTATCCCCCTGTGACTGTGACAATGATTAATGATCACGATGTTTTAGTTCACGCTCATTATCAAGTCTTGTCACCCCCCCCCCCCCCCCCCCTTACCCGAGCTGTATAGTCAACGGTCTATCCGATATCTTTTCTTTCTTTTTTTTTTTTAACCTATGGCAAGACGAAGAGAGAGAAAAAAAACAAAAAAAAAACATCAAATAGCAGCATCGAGTTTTTCAATAATAAATGGGTCACAGTATCCGTCATTCCCCTTCGCAAAAATTATTCCTCCTTAAGTCTAAGCCGCCTGTAAATTTTAGAACTGCCAACTTCCACGAATTAAAAAAAAATATTCGGGAGTTTGCAATTTAAAAAATCTGTGATGGTGGTGACCTTGTTACTTATGGTGATGATGGCGATAATGAAGCTCTGGGCCCGTTTTCATGAACGTGGACAGCGCTTAGTCTTTGATTTTAGCCAAGGACTTGAAAAAATCGGATTATATGTGAGCTGACCAAGTATGTCCCAGACTAAAATCACGTCACCTTCAGACTAAGTTTGATCAAGTTTTAGTCATTTATTGCTGAGGCAGGACTTCAAGCTTAGTCTGAGACTAGTTACTAGGATACGTGATATCGTCGACAAGCTATTTTTAGATTGAGAGAGCTTCAAAGACCGAAAAATAAAAAACGATTAGAAAGTATAGTGGAGACAAAAATTATTCTGTTGGCATTGCAACTGACTGAAATAATGTGATTCGTCAGAACATATTTTCCGTTGTCTTTTGTTGGGTTTTTTAAAGTACAATCCGTTTGATTTTCACTGAAACTTTCATTGGCCTAAATATAGAATTGACAGTCGACCATGGACATCATCGTTGTCTGATCAGTTGACAGTCAATATCACGTGATATCATTAATCACGACAAAAGTAAGTTCAAATATGAAACGAAACGTTGAAAATATGAAGGCTGGTGTCTTACTTACCATTGTGTACTCGAGAGCTTGATGTTACAGGCACAAAATATCTGAATTAGTCACTATCCTAACAACGACCACTTCTCGGTAAGAGCCTCGCTAGTCAGAGAACATAAAATTGGGCCCTGATGGTGGTAGTCGATGTTTTGGTGATAGTAGTTAGTAGAGCTAGTGGTGGTGGTAGCAGTGATGATGCTGTTAATTTTGTTGTTGTTGTGATGGTCGTGATTGAAATGATGATTCCTGATTGAAATGATGATGATGATGATGATGATGATGATGATGATGATGATGATGATGATGATGAGATGATGATGATGATGTTGATGATGATGATGATGATGATGATGGTGGTGGTGGTGATGATGGTGGTGGTGGTAGTAGTAATTACAAAGCCGATGCATTGGTGATGTTGATAGTTATAATAAGAACAATGTGGCGGGGACGATAATGACCATAATTTACTTGTAGTGGTGGTGGTGTCAATGATCAAGAAGCTGAAGTGATAAAGTTGAAGGCAATGGTGACGCTATAGTGTACGCCTGTGATATTGGTATTTAAAACGATTGTTTTCTGGTGTGGTGGTGGCTGAGATGATAGTTATGCTTTTGCTATTGGTGGCAGTAGTTGATATGACCAGGTAATTGTAGGTATAATGCTGTGGTAGTGATATTGATGGTGGTGCTGATACGTATGATATTGTGCAAACGATGGTGGTAGCGATTCTGGTGGTAATGATGCTGTTGTAAAAGTGCTTGTGGTAGTGATTTTGTCTGTGTTGGTGATGGTTTTTTATATTGATGTGGATCGACGTGCACTTATTTTCAGGTCTGATAACCCATGTCCTTATGGGCTCGTTGTGGAAATCAAAATTTTAAAAAGACGCAAAATACTGTCCATTATACAACAATGTTAAACTAGGCCGAAAAGTGGGTTCGGTTGTCAGGCCTGCGTATTTGTACACGTCGATGTGGATGATTTGTTAACCTACAACGCAGCACAAATCCCTTTCGAAATGGTATTCTGCCATCCCACTATAATACAATAAGTCGAATGCTTGGCGCTTGGCAGGTCTGTATCACTGCGTACATAGACACGTTAGTTTTAGTAAAAATCTATTGAGTTACCACCTTGAGTGGTGATAAGCCAAATTACACATCTGGAATACAACATTTGCATACAAAGTTGTTTGAGTACAGAATTATTGAGAAAAATCGTGTATTTTTTCTTGTAACCATTGTTTAAAATATATAACGCTTATTATGTATATATTTCCGTGTTTTTATTTTTCAAATTTTAACTTAAGTTACAAATATGTTTTTGGCCAGTAATCTTAGCTTTATCAGACGTTAGAGGCATTTCTAATATTAATGTTGTTATCCATATGCCCCTACCCAGTCAAAATAACAATCCCAACACCCCTGATAACATTACCCATTGTTTAAGAACATAGGCGAGTAATTGTCCTTAGGCCGAACTGGGATTTTATGTTCTGTATCATTCTAATTCACCCAATTTCAGCACGTAGACATTTCAAATCTCAGCCCGTTGACATTCTAACCTCGTCAGGGCAAAAGTAGATACCAAATACTTAATAGTATTAGCTAACGAATGAAGTACTGAAAACATTGAGGACTTGACATTAGTGTCCTTTATTAATCTGTAAATTAGATTAAATGCAACGTTGTGCCTTCGGCTTTGGAATTAATTTGCGTGTTGTAAAGTCGCCAAATTCCATACCGTCTATACCATTACTGCCACTTTAATAACGCATTGAATTCTCCATGAATTAAAATTATCATTCTGTTATACAGCTCTGTTATACTGTTATACTCAAGACGGTACAACTTATAACAAAATTTTCTGAAGTTAAAGGACATGTATCGACATCGTTCAAATAAATGAACATTTTTGACTAAATTCAAGCTAATATTGATGGCACTCACTGAATTATCAAGATTATAATATTTTTTTAAACTGCTTCTTAAGAGGTACAAAACGTTGATGTCTTTTGGCCTGCTTATATTATTACGACTAATATAATATTTTTGACAATTTTAATACTAGTCATTTAAAACAAATAGTTATTGAGTAATAAACCACTATCATAGATAGGGAAAAAATGTAATAAAGGCCAAACACACACACACACACACACACACACACACACACACACACACACACACACAAAGAAGAAGAAGAAAAAAATACAAAAAATCAAACAACCCCTTCCCCCCCCCCCCCCAAAAAAAAAAAAAGAAATGAAAACCTGACGAACCTTCCTCTATGCCCAGCCAACCCAAACTCTCTAACTAGCAGGCATTTGAATGGGATACTTGCAAAAGGAGAACACGAAAATAGTTCTTAATAAGAAAACGATCAACATTCTGGAAAAGAATCATATTCCAGAAGAAAACAAAAAAAAAATAAAATAATAATACAAAACCCACGAAATTAACACACACACACACACACACACACACACACACACACACTCACTCAACTGATTATTTGACTCACTAACAGAGGAGGTGGGGTTTGTCAAAAATTTAAGACGATACGGATATATCATGTAATTACGTGGAATCGAATCTAGCTCAGTAAAAACAGAAACGGAATATTGCCCAGCTTTAATGTGAAGTTCGAATAGTGCAAGCAACACTATTTGTCCTAACGTACGGCAATGGCGGTTGATGCTATTCGACCTTAAGGACGAATAGGTCTACCCCGAAAAGTAACCTAAACCCGATTACCCTATTACTGCCCCCTAATTTTTGCCCATTATCTATCTCATAATCATTTTTAGGCGGGGGGGGGGGGGTGTCTGTCTGAATATAAAGAGATGTCCCATTGTGATTTTTTGCCAGATAACAAATTAAAGAATAAATCATTGCAGAACAATGTACAACCATCACTCTGTCTTAGCACTTAACCCATAAGAGACCAAATACTGAGTTAAACCCTTAAAAAGTATAATCCTTGAAACGGCCACTAATCAGCAACAAGACAACTGACTTTCGAATTTTCTCCCATTCATTCTCTCTGTTTTGAGTATTTTTGACGAGAGCTGTAACGGGGCATCGGAATATCTCGTTGTCCGCGATACCTTTGGTTGCAAACGAGACCAATTCACATTCAACAGTAAACAACAAAATAAAGCTTATAACTTGCTCTGCCTGAAGTTTAAAACAATTGTGAGTAGTACTTGAACTATCACATTAGTCATTCTTATAACACGACGTAACGGTCAACGAATATGGCTTCGGTGTTTCTTTTCTTTTTCATTATTTTGCTTCTTGCTTTATAGGGACCGACAGGCGGTTCGCTGTACTTATTCGCATGTACACACAAGACGAGACACCCAGGTCTCGTGACACAAACGAGACATCTAGGTTTCATTTGTGTCATGGCAGGAAACCAAATCGAGCAGCTTGATACTCTAAAGACAATTTTTTTAAAGAGCCGCTGTTCGCTAGACCCTTATAAAGAAAGTCCCGCAATTGCTCTATTTTTGACCCGATCGATAATAATATATTACACACGTACTAAAGGGCCATTCATGTGTTGCCAACAGACCCCATTAAAAAAAGGAATTGAAAGACGCAGATTCAACAGACACTGCTAAAAAGGTATATTTTGTTATAAAAACAAACTGGTATTTTCTCGCACGTTGAACCGACTTTTTATTTTGGAAAACTGGGAAAATTCATGATCATAGTGCTTACATATTTTTTAAATCGATATGTTTGGGGAAAGAGGAATAAAAGGCAAATATTACGCTTTTCAATGCTCTGACTATTATTGCAATAGCAAGTGAGTAGATTGTGGTTTCAAACTGTCTTGTGACATTGGATTTGAATCAAGTAAAAAAGTTGTCGATTGACAAAATATAACATTCATTATTGATTGTGGCGAGGCACATTGGTGCTGTTTAGAAAATAAAATTTGAGTTCATATTTTTAAAATACGAAACTTAGGATACGTTTATGTACGATCGCGAACCCGCCCGGAAGATTTGTCACAACGCAACGTTCAACTGGATGCTCTGCGGTCTCTTAAGTCACAAAACCTAAAATGTCATATTTCTGATTATTTCCCGACATACACTTTTTGGAATATTACAATTTTGAGACAGTTGGTCGCAATTGTAAATTCTAAGGCACAACGACCTTAATTTACCTTTTGTCGAGCTGAACACGTTTACTTCATACATTGATAGGTTACAATGACTCCCAACTTGTCACGAAGTCTTAAGATTTCTATAAAACGGAAAAGCTTGTTTTCATTGTAGGGGACTATTGCTTAATCTGCAAAGGAAGATTTCTTCATGCAGGATGCTGTTCGTGCTAGACTCTTGGTCAGAAAACTTTTCATTACACCCCGTCGACGTCTCTACGATGCCAAGCACTCTAATCCTCATAACAAGAACCAAGTCAGCATACTATGTATTTGTAAATATGAATTTCTTGTTAAATGTCTGTGAAAAACGAAGTCACTGTGAGAATTTTCAACTGTTCACCCAGCAGTGGCTGGATTGCTAGGTTTCCTCTAGATATGGAAGCAGCTCCGAATGGTGTTACACTACCATGCTATGATGATCTATTCAGGTCGCAAACTCATCGCCCGCAATCGTATACGATCGCTAACCCGCCCGGAAAATTGGTCACAACGCAACGTTCAACTGGATGCTCTGTGGTTTCGGGCTCTTAACCACAACGGGTACATATTGGACAGGTGGCACGTCCCCACTGATGAAGAGAGGATACCGTGAGGTAGGTTCTCGACCGAAGTCGATTCGCTGACACCCAGTGTCTCCACTTGGCGGTACAGAAGCCTGGCAACTTCTCTCTCAGTTTCGAGGAGTCGAAATCCCAGCCCCCTCGAGGGATTGAATTTTTCCAAACCGACTTCCATCTCGTATAATCAGCCCTGTCCGAACTCAGGGATGCTAAGTACAAGGGTTGCCGGGACTTATTTCGGCTCAAAACAGAGGCACCGTTTGTCCTTGAGAAGGGTATCCCCATTCTTCTTTTGGATCTTATTAGACCAGCCAGTTGTAATCGTCTCCCACCGGGTATCGGGGGACTGGATTGCTGCCATTATCAGGCCCCAATCTCTAGGTGTTGTTGTCAGCGTTCCTGACACTATGCATGGACTTGCGAAGTTTTACATATCTCTCTCTCTCTTTCTCTCTCTCTCTCTCTCTCTCTCTCTCTCTCTCTCTCTCTCTCTCTCTCTCTCTATCTATCTATCTATCTATCTCTCTCTCATTCCATTTATCATTTTCCATCTTTCTGACACCAACCACTACTTACATTATTGTATTCGTGACATACTTTCCCTTTTACGGCTGTAAGAAGTTCTTGAAATTCTCCGCAGATCGATATTCATTTACTACGGTGCTCGCTTGACTGGGTTGACGGAACGCCTTGCTTAGTGCCAATTTAACCAGTTGTAGGCGGGGTTAGATTTTAGCTATGACATGACATTCGTTATTACCATTTGTGGCCTAACGCCTCAGAACGATGCGTATCATGTCGATGTGGCCAACCAGTTTATGACCACAGGTATGAAACAGTGTACAATTGGCATCCAAAATGACAAAAACTTCCAACTATATAATTTGGATTATTTAGCTTGAAAATTACCGAACGGGGCGATGGGTTACATTCACTCAAAAGTTAGAACAGCAATGCGACTTTATTATGAATTTGAGTGCCTTTTGTAGATTTACACATTCAGAAATGATGACTGAATTGGTGGGGATTGGTGTTGGCCTCGTCATTTAGGATTATATCTTCACTCATTTGAATTGGACATTTGGAGGAAACTGTAATTTTTCTGTAGATATCTGCAGTTACAACTAGTCAAATAATTAGAGGGGGAGGGGGTATGATTTGAAAGAAATCCACTCTCTTGTGGAGGGCTAAATTTTTACGTCGATGTGCTTGCATGACTGGTGTGCTGGAACGCCATAGTGCCAATATTAAAAAGATTTATGGCGGTGACAGATGGACCGTGGCCAATGGACATTATCGATGAAAATAAAAACGGGTGGTAAGACCGTTGTCGACATTGGAAAGATTGTCGTCGTTTTTTAACAGAAATTTGATGATGATAATAATAACGATAACAAATACAGTCACGCAAGTGAAGTCGTCCATCAACTCCCATCCCCCTTATAAATTATGAGCTTGGCAGCAACGATAATAGTGTCATTGGAAAGCGTGAGTAATTCTACAACTGTGACATGCGCTTTCTTTGGGGAGGGGAGGGAGGGGGTCTTTCTTTTCTTTTCTTTTTTTTTTTCTTTTTCTTCTTAATTTCATCTCCCGAATAAAATGTTTGGGATACAAGAAACGATGGCCTTCTTCATTTCATTTCAAAGAGAGAAAAAACATGTTTCTAAAAGCAATCATCAATATAATAATAATAATAATAATAATAATAATAATAATAATAATAATAATAATAATAATAATAATAATAATAATAATAATAATGATGATGATGATGATGATGATGATGATGATGATGATGATGATGATGATAATAATTATTATTATTAATATAACAACAACAACAACAACAACAACAACAACAACAACAACAACAACAACAACAACAACAACAACAACAACAACAACAACGACGACAACAAACAACACGACAAACAACAACAACAACAACAATAATATAATAATAATAATATAATAATAATAATAATAATAATAATAATAATAATAATAATATAATAATAATAATAATAATAATAATAATAATAATAATAATAATAACAATAATAGCATGAAATTGAGCTTAATTGTAATTTGCAACACGGAGATGATTCAAAATTTATTTAAGTTTATTAACATAACAGAAACGAATGGTGCTTCTCTTACTCTTACTGACGTCTTGTTTGTCAATGAATGAACTGGAAATAAAATTTTACCTCACGACGATTCAGGGCGGCGCTTTTGTTATTTTGTTTGTTTTGTTTTGTTTTTTGTTTTTTTTTTTATTATTATTTTGTTTTTGGTGGTGGTGGTGGTGGATTTTTGTTGTATTTTTTTTTCCTTTTTTTTTTTGGGTGAGGGAGGGGGGGGGGGGGGGGGGGTGGCCAAAGAGAAAGGTGTGCGGGGTGGGTAGAGAGAGCAGGAATTCCAAATGTGATTAATCCAAGAATCAAAGGTGTGCGTACAATTAATCGGATAAGAGGAATTAGCGTGTCCTTTTAATATGCAGTCCACCATTCTTGGTTTACCCTTGATCCAATGAACGTCGCCTTCTGTGTTTTGTTGACATTTATCCAAACGTGAGACCAAAGAGGTCGGTCTATTGGTTGTTATTACATGTACAGGACATCAATGAAAAGTATTGTTCTTCTTTAAGCAAACAGACAAACAAAAGTTTTAAGCTTTAGTTTAGTCCCTTTTCCACCAAATATTTCATGTGATTTAAAATCCTACAGAAATGGAATCACAGTAAAAATATGTTCCCCCCAAAATAAATAAATAAATAAATAAAATTGATGAATTTTCTGCGAAGACCAATATCGAATCAACGGGTAACTCGGCAATCAATTAAGTCAATGAAATTCCATGCTGTAATCGATATCTTTACCATGGGTGAGTTGTAATGAGGTAATTGATAAATAGGGTCAGCACTAAATTGTCTCATTGATTCTTAGAACGGAGAAATCTTAAACAGGGTGCAGGAAAAAAAAAACTGGAAAAAAATTGTGACGTTGTTGCAATGCGAAGAAGAAATCAGAAACCGTCGATAATTTGTAAGCAACATAAACAATACCTTGAGTTAATCCTTGCTACGTTCGATAAAAAAACAAACTATGATTGGATAAGAAACTATGCCGGCTATGCCAAAGTCGTATAAAAATTACGTTATCGAAAATTAGCGTCTTGTGACTAGGGTAGAAATTTATCCCGTCTCGTTGAAACCAAATGGCCTATTGGGATTGTTTTTGGAATAAGTTTTCCCTCTAACAATGTCACATAATGTTCAATACGAAGCAGAAATCATATTTGATTTATTTCTGAACATTCATGAATGGCCCCTAATTACTCCTGACGCGAATAAATGGACTTCAGCATACTATGGACAATGACGTCAAACAGTGTTTAAGAGTCATACGTTTTACACAAAAGCACAGCAAAAAGAGTCAATCAAAATTTTATGGAAATGAATCAAAAAGGCTACGCACAGTCATAAAACAAAATGGGGGATCCACAGATCACATCAAAATTTGAGTTAGGTAAAAATCTTCCACATTGCAAAGTTGAGGTGTACCTATTAAAGCAATCGCCACATAAATATTTTTCAATAAATGTTTCTGAAATTTTGTGTACATAAAATCCAATAAATTGGTTTGATTATGGTTGCATCAGTTATGGCCAGGCGATTACAAGCTTCTAAACTTTTCCACCCTTTTCTCTCGCATCCGATATATCATATTATAGTGGACGACAAAAACTAGAGACGGGTAGAAAGGTCGTGGATGAATTTTTATAAATAATAAACTGTACACAACACGTTCTTTTTAAAATGTTTAAATATATGTCCGATTGTTTGTTTCACAAACAAGGTGAATATCGAAGAGGGGGAGTCCAGTCCGCGAAACGGCGCTCTCCGTCTACGACCTTAAATGGGCCGGACTCCGACCACGCCAAGTCAAGTATCAATAAACCAACATCAAACAAGGGATGTAAACACTCGATTATAATTTTAATTATTAATTTTTGATCGGGGGACGACCAGTCGCTCACAGACGCACACTGACATGCATTCAGCTCACGTCACTAGACAAAACAAAACACAATAATAATGAAAATAAAAGAAAACAAAACAATTATTTTTCTAACTTAACAGGACGCCCCTACCTTAACAATATATATCTAATGATACAAAGCGCTACAAAAACAACCGATAGCCACATCTGATCATAATGCCATTCACCTAGTACCGACGTACATCTCTAAATTAAAGAGTGAGAAACCAACTGTAGTATATCGCCATATCTGGACTCAAGAGGCAATCCAACGACTGAACGGCTGTTTTGACTGTACTCAGTGGGAGACATTAATGGTAGAAGGTGACAGTATTGATGAATGGACCGAAACTTTGACATGTTATATTACATTTTGTGTGGATTTATGCGTGGAAAAAAAAGAAATTAAGATATTCCCTAACAATAAGCCATGGGTTACAAAGCGACTTAAATATTTACTCAATGAAAAGAAAATTGCCTATATGAGTGGTGACATTAAACTAGAATTTGAAAAGGGAAAGGAGATCAGAAATACAATAAAAGAAGAGAAGGTTGAATACAAAAATAAAATGGAGCGACAACTGAGATCGGGCTGCGCAAGGAAAGCATGGGAGATGATAAAACAAATGGGAGGAGTAGACCAAAAGAAACGAACATTCCCACAAGGAAAAACGAAAACTGATGTCAACAAATTAAATGATTTTTACTGTCGTTTTGACAGGCTCCCACCTGTTCACAACGGTTTGTCAAATGACAATGAGCCACCTCCAGATATTGAAGAAGAAACCGTAAGCTCCCTCTTCCGGAGATGTAAAGAACATAAAGCACCAGGACCAGACAACATTACCGGAACTATTTTGAAAAACTGTCACCAACAACTGGCTATACCTTATACAAAACTTTTTCAAAGGTCAATCGATGAACAATCAGTGCCAGTACTTTGGAAAA
>NC_088360.1:64413433-64460933 GCF_034508935.2 Berghia stephanieae | reverse complement strand
TAATAATAATAATAATAATAATAATAATAATAATAATAAATTACTCTTATATAGCGACTTTCCCCGTCCTTACAAGCTCAACGCGCTCAAGATATAGAAACTATTCTTACAATTCATAAAATAGTATAATTATCAAATAAATAAATAAAAATACTAGGCCAATACCGATACAAATGTTGAATCAGCTTATCTTCTATCTCCTTACATTGTTTGGACAAAAGCCCTTCTTATTCAAGGTATGGACGTTCACGGGGACCATTACATTCTTGACTTGTTATTTTGACCCCTTAGATCGTTTCGATCAATTGCTAGAGATCGTTAAACATAAGACTTTGTTCCTGTCCACTAGCCTGAGCGTTAATACGAAAAGCATCACTTCACACAATCAAGTTAACATGTGTATTGTGATGACAACAAAAAAGTACAAGTCAGTCCAGTGGATGGGCATTTTCCAATTGAATCCAATGTCTGATAGGTACACTGGCCAATAAATAATTTAATTAATTAATAAATTAACAAATAAATTGTTGGGTAGTTTTGCTTGGTTTTTTTCTTTCCTTTTATTTTTTTTTTTCTTTGCTTGTTTTTGTTGGGGTTTTTTTTTGTTTTGTTTTGTTTTTGTTTTGTTTGTTATTTCTTATTTTTTGTTTTTGTTTTTTTCTTTAACAAGTTGATGGTCATTTTAATGTAATAGAAATGTGAAGTAAAATCAAAATTTAAGCCCAAACTTTTAGACGATTTCACATAATGTGAACGAGATATCAGTCTAAAACTGTCCAAAACAACAACAAAAAACACACACACAAAACGACAGAGCATACATCGTGAGCTTTCACCCAGAACGTGTGCGTGTTTAAAAAATGAAAGAAACAACAGCATGCATTTTGGGTTTTCACTCAGAACTTTTGTGTACTTTTTACAAATGAACTCCGCTAGGATAGTCTAGTAGTACAATATTGTCACGAATGGGCTTTGTGAATCCCCAACACAAGAAGAAAACATTTTTTTAGCAAATTAGGAATCTGAGAAAATTATATAATATTTATAAGAAAGTATTTAATTGGCACAATGGG
The DNA here is from genome assembly GCF_034508935.2 of Berghia stephanieae. NCBI lineage: Eukaryota > Metazoa > Mollusca > Gastropoda > Nudibranchia > Aeolidiidae > Berghia > Berghia stephanieae. The sequence goes on along the minus strand of NC_088360.1, from coordinate 64,459,860 downwards.
GTGGAGGGAGAGAGAGAGAGAGAGAGAGAGAGAGAGAGAGAGAGAGAGAGAGAGAGAGAGAGAGAGAGAGGGGGGGGGGGTATTTCAATAAGATTACAAATAGCATCCAAATCTTTAGGGGACTATGATCCATAGTATGTAAACCGTCAAAAGAAGACTTATTATCTATTCCATACATTAAACAAGGCATAACTGTTACAAGACAAGTAATTTTCCTGTCACAAAATGGGGTAGAAAATATTCAAATGCATATCATTACTAAAGATATTGTGGGCCCACATGGTCTGGGAGACAAAAATGACAGAGGTGATCGTCTTATTCAATGGTGCCGTCAACATGATCTGACAATCACAAATACTTGGTCAACAAACCACAATAGAAGGAAGTGGACATGGAAAAGTCCTGGAGATGGAGTGAGAAACCAAATAGATTACATAGTCATCAGCAAACGTTTCCGAAACTCGGTTTTGTATGCCAAATCTATGCCGGGGGCTGACTGTAACAGCGATCATATACCTGTGCTATGCCCCATACGAGTTAAATTGAAAATCTGCAAAAGAGCAAAGGCTAAACCTAAATACCAACTAGACATTCTCCGGGAGGAACAGAAGATACAAGAAAAATTTGAACTATCAGTAAGAAACAAGTTTGAAGTGCTTGGAGAACTAACAGATATAGAAGAGAAATATGAGCAGTTTAAAGACAGTGTTGCTGCATCATTAGAAGAAAATGTTCCAACCACACTTAAGTTGCAGAAGAAGAAATGGATTACTCCAGAGATATTAGAATTAATGAATGAGAGAAGAAAGGCCAAAAATCAGGAAGAAAAATACAAGACTCTGAACAGGCAGATAAAAAGAAAATGCAACGAAGCTAAAGAAGACTGGATAAATGAACAATGTCACTATATAATGTCCTGCAAAGAAAAAAATGGCAAATTCTTCCATCAGAAAATCAAAGAAGTGACAAACAAAACTAAATCAGGTGCTAAAAGTGGATGCATCAAAGACAAGCGTGGAAACACCATCATGGACAAAGACTGCATTCTAAACAGATGGTCAGAATATATTGAAGAACTTTTTTTTGATAATCGAGGAGAAATGCCTATGATAAAAGAACTGGAAGGGCCTTCTATAATGAAAGATGAAGTTAGGAACGTCATGAAAAGCATGAAAAATGGAAAAGCTGCAGGACCTGATGCCATAACAATTGAAGCCTTGACTGGCCTGGGTGAATGGGGGATTGAATTCATCACAAACCTTCTAAATCAAGTGTATGACACAGGAAAAATGCCAACTGATATGAAACGATCCATTTTTATAGCACTACCAAAAAAGCCAGGGGCAGTTGATTGTGAACAACACAGAACTATTAGCCTAATGAGCCACCTCACAAAAATTCTTTTGAAGATAATTTTACTAAGAATAAGAAATAAAATACGACCTGAAATTGGGGAGATGCAATTTGGTTTTGTTGAGGACAAGGGTACCAGAAATGGAATATTCACATTATCAATGCTGATGGAAAGATGTATTGAAGTAAATAAAGATCTGTATATGTGTTTCATCGACTATTCAAAAGCCTTTGATAAAGTACAACACGAAAAACTATTCAAAATTCTATCATCCTTGGACATTGATGGTAAAGATTTAAGAATATTACGGAATTTGTACTGGGAACAAGAAGCAGCAATGCGTGTTGACAACGAACTAAGCAGTTTTACACCTATTAGAAGAGGAGTTAGGCAGGGGTGTGTTTTGTCTCCAGATTTATTCAACCTCTATAGTGAAATGATATTAAGAGATATCGAACATAAGAAGGGGGTGTGTATTGGAGGAAAGAATGTAACAAATCTGAGGTATGCAGATGATACGGTTCTACTGGCAGAATCTGAACATGAACTACAAGAATTACTGGATGTTGTAGTCAGGAGTAGTGAAAATATGGGACTGGAACTGAATATATCTAAAACAGAATGTATGACGGTATCTAAAAATAATAACCCACCAGCCTGTGTAATAACAAGCAGAGGACAAACAATACAACAAGTTGAATGTTTCAAATATTTAGGCTTCAATGTAACATCCAATGGAAAATCAGATTGTGAAATAAAGAAAAGAATAGGTATGGCGAAGAATGCATTCAACCAGCTGCATACAATTATGAAAAACAGGAATATTAGCATGAAAACAAAAATCAAAGTCCTGGATTGCTATGTACTGTCTGTGCTGCTATATGGTTGTGAGAGCTGGACCATAAACAAGACCATGGTTAAAAGACTGGAGGCAGTGGAAATGTGGTTTTACAGAAGAATAATGAGGGTGTCATGGATGGAAAGGAAAAGAAATGAAGAAATTTTAGAAATGGCAAACAGAAAAAGATCACTGATAACAAAAATCATCAAACGCCAAATGGAATTTTTAGGACACATTATCCGCCACCCTGGTTTGGAAATACTCGCCTTGACTGGAAAGATGAATGGAAAAAGAATAAGAGGAAGACAAAGAATAACGTATTTGAAAGGGATAAGAACTTGGACAGATGAAGCTGAGAAAGGTGGCGCTGCTTTAATAGAATTGGCAAGAGATAGATCAGCTTGGCGGAAGATGACCTCCGACGTCTGCTTCAGATATGGAACTACATGAGATGATTATCATTACTAAAGTATCGCGGAATACATTCGATCGAGTAGTAATCTAATCCGCGATTCGTTCATGTTCTGGTTAGAAGTTTAGCTTTTTTTTATCATGAAAATTATGAACGCCCCTTTCTCGTCACATATAAGAGTGCAAAGCATGTTCACACATCTTTTTCATAAATCGACGTATACTTATTTGCAGGTCTGTAACCCCAATTGCTATGGCCTCAACATTGTAATGAAAATAGTCTAAAACCAACACAAAATATACTGAATTACCTACACCAATGTTAAATCCAGCCCATAATTTCAATTGGTTATCAGGTCTGCATTTATGTTCACGTTGTGCACAACTATTTCAAAACGCAGTAGAATTTTTTTCTTGTCCTGAAAAATATCCTTTGAGTGTTGTTTGTGAAGCGGTAACGTGGATTTAGCTTCATCTTTATTTTTACGTCATTATCATCATCATCAACAACAACAACAACATAAGACTAGACTCATTATCGACTTATCTTTCTGGCTAAAATTGAGGTCAAACGAACGCCAAGGACAAAGAAAAAGATTCACGCATGTAAGGCAATTTGTACAAAGTACGGTGTGAAACATATTTGAAACAATCGTAAGGAGAGGGAGGAAAGGTGGAAGAATAAGGTGTTGGTGTTTCACAATAAATCAATCCAGTGATTAAAAACCAGGACACTATTATAATAAAACGTGTCTATCATAACCATCAATCAATGACTGGAAATAAACGATCCCTCATGACCTCCGGGGGTGTAAAAAGAGATACTCTAAATCCATTGACTGTTCGACAAGCCGACATAAATCCCCCTTTTATGCAAATCTCAAGACCTTCCATTGTATGCAAATCAGATTTGGATGGAATAATAAACTTCTCTTTTTGGTTAACTCTTCAGTTTGTCTACGCATTGAAACCAGAGTTGTGAGAGCGGGGATATTGTTGTAATGATTAATGATAGTACGACTTCACACTATGACAGGATAGATTGTGCCGGACCCAGTGGCGGTGCTGTATTTGTTTGTTTGCATGCTAGGAAACTGAATTGAATTTTCATCGCCTCCAAATTACAAGACAAGGGCTATGTTTTTTTTTTTTAAAAAGAGAAAAAAAAAGGGGGGGGGTACTCCTTCAATACGAGTGGCATCCTAAATTCACAACGTCATTGTAATGTTATATTGCTTGGATAAGGGATAATCTATTAGTCTATAATTCAGGATAAAAGCTAACCATCTCCAACGGCCGCACATACGGTCCCGAGACACCAAAAACACCATTTTACTATTACTTTTTTGAGACACTTAAATCCAAATATAGATCTATTTTAGACCGCCTGCAACTTGTCATAAAGTTCAGGTTCTTTGTGACAACCCGGGGATTATCTTAATCCATTGATAATCAAAGTAAAAGTTTTCTGGCCAAATTGAATAATAAACGTGTAATCTATCGGAATACGTAAGAATACAAGTCTCGAGCGGCAAACAAAAACCGACGTTAAAATTAGTTGCTTCGAGCCAAAAACAATCAAACAAAAAACAAGAAAAAAAAACCAAAAAAAAAAAAAAACAGGCTGTTGGCTTGGGACTCCTTGCAAAGCCCTTTAAGTATATAAAGTGGTTATTGCTCCATAATACTTTTCAGAGGGATTTTTTAAAGCTGTCTTCTCTTAAGTAAATATTTAGCAGAACTACCAACTTAATAAATTGACTGAAATTTTTGTTTTGTTTTAATCCTTTAAAATCTAATCACAGCAGAATACATCAACAGCATATTCAAATAACGACGCACGCCACAGTACAGATCTTCAGCAGGTGGCCTAAGCAGTTTCACAGTCGATAATTATATTTATTGCATAAAGGAAATTCTCACAAAACCAAATTCCTGATGATTTCAAGTGGAACGACTTAACAAATGCCATACCCCATTAAGAAAACGAATTTCACAAATGAACAATGAAATCAGTTTGTGGCTGTAGCCTTCTGGTCTTTCGGGGAGGGGGGGGGGGAGAAGTATTTTATGCCAGTTAATGAAATTACTTTTTCTCTCATTGACAGGGGGAAAATAACAATATGCATGAAAATGAATAAAATGAAAAGCAACATTTTTTTTTTATGTCAACAAACTTACCCTTGACATTATTTGATAAGTAAATAACAATAATAGTTGGATAGACACTATTCTGAATGTCTGATTTTCAATCCTCCCAAATGAGAGTATGACCGGGAAAATGAGGGAATATTAAGACGAGCTTTATTTTGTTTTGTTTTTCTCTTTGTTTCTTTTGCTGTTGCTGCTGCTGCTGCTACTGTTGCTGGTTGTGTCTGTTGTTTTTATTGTTTTGTTGGGGTTGTGTGTGTGTGTGTGTGTGTGTTGTTTTGCTTTGTATTTAACAGTAAATGGCATCTTATCCATTGAATAAATAATTTCAAACACGCCAACTCCATATATATAGCAAAATTAAAATCCTCTCAATATTGACGTTTGAGGTAATTAATCGGTATTCATGTTGAATTGAATAGGGCTTATAAGTTCGTGTCACATAAAAAAAATAATGAATTGTTACATAATACTCAGCTTTGTGTCCTTAACGAACAAAATCCGAATAAATTTTAGCTGTGTGACTACACGGTCAGAAACATGCCAGTTACATTTATGTAACTGTCTATGTAACTGTCAATCTAAAATGCTACGGTCTTCATCAGACCACACTAAACTTCAAGTAAAAAACAAATAAATTTATTTATTTTAAGGTGGGATATCAGTTTTCATATATAGAACGATCTTCCCAGGGCATTCGTGAAGCATCAAGTGTCGATGTTTTAAAATCAAAATTTAAACATTACTTTGTTACAAAAACATATTTGTAAGTCTCTGTCTATGTTTCACATTTGATATAGATATGTGGGGTGTTTTTTGTTTTCTCTCTCTCTCTGTGTGTGTGTGTGTGTGTGTGTGTGTGTGTGTGTGTGTACGCGCGCGTTAGCGATATTCTAGATTGGCATTCTTGTAACTGTAAAGCACATAGAGCACGAATTAGTCATGGGTATGCCCTATACAAGTGCTATATATTATTATTATTATTATTATTATTATTATTATTATTATTATTATTATTATTATTATTATTATTATTATTATTATTATTATTATTATTATACAACCCCCATGCCACCGCCGTTGGTGATGACAAAAAGCCAAGGTCTACAATGAATTTGCAGTCAGTCCCTAAGTTGTAACATATTTTTTGACCCTTTGATAAAACGAACTATTGTACAGAGCAATATCCATCAAAACATGTTGAAATCGCTTAACATGAGGTCCAATGCCTACAGCAACACTTGACAAAGACTGTAGGGCACTATTACAAAATTGTTTCGACAGAGGCAACGCTGTTTCCGGCAAGGTACTCATTTTACGTGGGCCCGGTGAGAGAATGTAAGTAAAGAGCCTTTTCGAAGGCCTCAATTTTGAGTTGTCCAAGCGGGTCTGGACCGGGGACCTATTGATCAAAAGGTGGCTGCCATAACACAAGACCACAAAGCTACAAATAGTGAAGCTGAATTTATTTCAATCCCAATTTCTCCAATAAGCTATCTGGTTATATTCTATCATACTGTCTAAGGCTTTCTCGGTAAAAAAAAATATATGTAAAAATGATGCCAGGTAACCGCGTGTAAAGAGTCTACAGGACACGCCTCAAGTAAAAGCTCAAATGAATAAATGCATCGATCAATAATTTATTGATCGATCCATCGATGAGTTTGAACATGGTATTGTGGACAATGTGATGGCGGAGCGCGGTGGCACACTTGAAACGGACTATTTTGCTGGAAGTGTGTGTGTGGGGGGGGGGGGGGGGGGGGGCGCAGGAACAGGAGGCGGAGGATGAGGAAGAGGGGAAGATGCGGAGGAAAATGAGGACGAAAAGGAGGTGGAGGATGAGGAGGAGGAGGGGAAGAAGAAGAAAAAGAAGAAGAAGAAGAAGAAGAAGAAGAAGAAGAAGAAGAAGAAGAAGAAGAAGAAGAAGAAGAAGAAGAAGAAGAAGAAGAAGAAGAAGAAGAAGAAAGAAGAAGAAGAAGAAAGAAGAAGAAGAAGAAGAAGAAGAAGAAGAAGAAGAGAGAAGAAGAAGAAGAAAAGAAGAAGAAGAAGAAGAAGAAGAAGAAGAAGAAGAAGAAGAAGAAGAAGAAGAAGAAGAAGAAGAAGAAGAAGAAGAGGAGGAGGAGGAGGAGGAGGAGGAGGAGAAAAAAAATGAGCTTTTATTTTTATAGATAGCAATATCCATGAAACGTGCTGAAAGAGCTTTACAAAGGGTCCCTGACCAACAGCAACACATACCATATAGAACGAGCCATGAGACCTGTAGAAGATGAAGAAAGAGGAGAAGGATGGTAGGCCAATAGGGTACAAAACCTACACCTGAGCACAAAGTCTCCCAACATTGTTTGTTTTTGTTTTTATGTGTTTAATGGCGCTTTCGACACTATTTAGGTCATTTAAGCGCCCGTTTCTGGCTTTTATCAATTTTTATCGGCCTTGAGAGGCCATAGCTGCTCAATTGTGTTAATACTGTTGTAATAAAATTTTATAAAAGCATAATAGTAAAATAGTTACATGTTCGTTATTTAAAGATGTTTATTTACAATTTCTGCTGGAATTCACATTCCTGCAGATACTTAAAAATTGTAATCGGATCGACTGACAGGAACAGAGACTTCAAGTCCCTGGATTCATAATGTTGTGACCTTATCTGTTCTAACTGTGTGCATTCTAACAAAATATGTGAGGTCACAGTTACAGCTTCTGCAGAGGGGTTTTTCATCCCTTTCCAGAAGGTGAGTGAGGGTAGTATGTCCGATCTGGAGTCGAGTTATTTTGAACTCGTCTCTTCCGTTTAGTCCTGAGTTGGGTCTGGGGCCAAGGTCAGTTTTGATTTGTTTTAATTTGTTTTGAATGTCTCGACTCCAGGATCGTTCCCATTCTTTTCGGACGTACTTATTTATTTTGAGCTTTAAATCCGCGTGTGGGATTTCACTGCCCTCTGGTAATGCTTGGCTCACCGCCTCCTTTGCCAGTCGATCCCCTTCTTTGTTCCCCCGGATACCCACATGACTAGGTACCCAGAGAAAACAAACTTTCTTTTTTCTTTAATAAATAATTTATTTGCACCTTCCAAGATATTTGTGATTCTTGGATTTGAGACCCGCCTTAAGTATGGATAGCCAGTCAGACAAGATCAAGAATGTGTTTTTATTCGATATCTCAGCGAAACAGAGAGCATTTAGGATTGCTCTCGATTCCGCTGTAAACATCGAAACATTTTCATCCAGGCGAAGTGATCCAGTGCCTTCCGATGAGTGATAGGCACACCCTACTGCATCTGCGCTCTTTGAACCATCCGTGAAGATGTGCGTGTAGTTTGTGTATGTTTGTAATATTGCTTTTAGAGTCTTTTTGGATATCTGAGGGTCTGTTTGTGATTTGTCGAGTTTTGTTAAATCTAAGTTTATGTTTGCTTTCAAAGGGGGTTTCAAATTTTTATTGCACCGATCCAAGAATCACAAATATCTTGGAATGTGCAAATAATTTTTTTATAAAAGAAAAAAGAAAGTTTGTTTTCTCTGGGTATCTAGTCATGGTGGTGTCTTTGCCTGGACGTATGGATGTATCCTATCTAGACTGATGTTCATGTCTGCGATGTCTTGTTTTATTCTATAACCTAATGGTGGTGTTATTTTTGGGTGCTTACGAAATTTTTCTTCGAGTGTCCTATCCGTGCAGTGTACGTCTGGGTTGTCGTGCAGCGATGTGACCTTAGTTACATACTGAAGAGCCAGTTTGTTCCTCCTGAGATGGAGAGGTGGCTCATCTGCCTCAGCATAAAGGCTTGCCACTGGAGAAGTGTGGAAAGACCATGTGAACCTCAACGGTGACTGGGATGTCCGAGAAACTGGTGCAGCTCAAGAGGTTCTCACTCTCTTTTCGACCCTGCACTTGAATCATTAAAGTGCCCGAGTTGTTCCTGTTAACTGCCCTTGGTGTTCCGGTGCCATTTCCTTTGAGTTCCTTGCTGATGGTGAAGATACTCAAAGTGTTCAATTTAATACTTTCCTCATTTGGTTGTATTATCAGGAACGGCGAGAATTTTGAAGTTGCCATTCCCGGTAAGTTATCTTAAGTCATCGGAACATTGATTTTTCTTTTTTTTTTTTTTTCAAGTTTGGGGTGGGGCTTGAAGGGGAGAATTTTTATTTGTTTTGGCCATGTTCCATATAAGTGTTATATTGTGCCCACTAGCACGGCTCAGTCCCACATTTGGGGGGTAAGGCACTCACCGAAGCTATACTCCTTAAGTCTGGCCTCCTCTTGTCCTTCCATGGTCCTTGGGAAAAGAAAAAAAAGGACTCGAGGAGTGGGGTTGGGGGACGTCCCGCCTCCAGGCCTTTCTTTCGGATTGGCCCTAATCTTTGCGTTGCACAAAGACTGACTGCTGATTCAAAGATGATAAACCATGATTAAGAAAGAAATTTCATGGGACAGGAACTAGATATGGTTTTAAATCTAGTCCTTCCAGTCTCTTTGCCTAAATGGAGGGGAGAGACAAAAAGTAGATTTGGCATCTCTGCATTAGGTCGCTCGGGTAGGCTATCCACCCGTCTTTAGAGAAGCGTCAAGCCAAAGAGGAGTGTTGGGGTAGAAACACCTCGCAAGGTGAACCCCCTCAGCCTCCAGGATCAATGGCTCCTCCTAATCGGGGTCCACTAGGAACTGCGCGCCTTAAGCAGAAAGGTGCCTGCTGTGCAAGATTTGGAAAGGAATATCTCCTCGTTGAACAAATTTCAACGGGACAGGGAATAGAGATACTGGGGGATAGAAGAAGGCTTGCCTCTCTCTCTCTCTCTCTCTCTCTCTCTCTCTCTCTCTCTCTCTCTCTCTCTCTCTCTCTCTCTCTCTCTCTCTCTTCTCTCTCTCTCTCTCTCTCTCTCTCTCTCTCTCTCTCTCTCTCTCTCTCTCTCTCTCTTCTCTCTCTCTCTCTCTTCTCTCTCTCTCTCTCTCTCTCTCTCTCTCTCTCTCTCTCTCTCTCTCTTTTCTCTCTTCTCTCTCTCTCTCTCTCTCTCTCTCTCTCTCTCTCTCTCTCTCTCTCTCTCTCTCTCTCTCTCTCTCTCTCTCTCTCTCTCTCTCTCCCTCTCTCTCTCTCTCTCTCTCTCTCTCTCTCTCTCTCTCTCTCTCCTCTCTCCTCTCCTCTCTCTCCTCTCTCTCTCTCTCTCTCTCTCCTCTCTCTCTCTCTCTCTCTCTCTCTCTCTCTCCTCTCTCTCTCTCTCCTCTCTCTCTTCTCTCTCTCTCTCTCTCTCTCTCTCTCTCTCTCTCTCTCTCTCTCTCTCTCTCTATCTCATCTCTTCCTCTCTCTCTCCTATGGACTCTCTCTCTCTCTCATTCGTCCTCTTCTTCTCTCTCCGTCTCTCGTCTCCTCCTCCATCCCCCTCTCTCCTCTCTCCTCCTATCTCCTCTCTTCTCTCCTTCTCTCTCTTCTCTCTGTCTCTCCTCTCATTCCTCTCTCTCTCTCTCCTCTCCTCTCTCTCCTCTCTCTCTCTCTCTCTCTCTCTCTCTCTCTCTCTCTCTCTCTCTCTCTCTCTCTCTCTCTCTCTCTCTCTCTCTCTCTTTCAACAACAACGTCGAGGAGTTGCCCTATCTGAGCATGCCATTTATACCCACCTCGCCCCTTTGTGATTCTTTACGGATTACAGAAGACCCGAAGGATTTGCCAATCAATATCACATCCATTTATCATTGACATCAAACAATCACCCGTATTAGTATTAGTCACCGACCAGTCAGGATATTTATTATGAAAGGTCTCAATCTTCAACGGAGTTTGATTCAGGCCTCGTAGAAGCACGAGTCGTATCACTGATATTGCTTCACTCCCGATGGGAAATAGGTCTGCGGTTACAAACACGCACGTACTTTATTATCAAAAATAATTATTTATTTGAAGAAATTCGACTTCGCCATATAAGCTAACTGACCTTCCTTGCTAGGTGTGAATTCAAAAATAAGATTTAAAAATAGTTCCCTTATAAAAAATACAATATCCTTGTTTATTTCTATATCTTTTTGTTTTATTTTGCTTAAATAAAAAATAATAAAATAAAATTCCCTATATCTATCCCATAGAGAAAATTTATCTTTAGGGATTATTCCAAATGGAGACTTGAATAACCCAGGCGTCGGTCGCAGTGCAGCGCGCAAACTAAGCTAGGACGATGTGATTTGCCCAAGGCCACACCGCGCAGCGGTATTAGAACTAAGACCTTTCGAGTACGAAGCAAAGTCTGTGCCGCTCAGCCACGATGTCCCATACCACAAGATGTTTTTGATTGTTGATTTATTTTTATACTTTAATAATATGATGCTCCTTATAATGTGGATGCATTTTGTCTTTGCCTGGTACCTATTTACATACTTCAATTGTGATTGATTGTTACTAATTATGTGGTTTCCTGAAACAGGAACTCCTATCTATTTTCATTTTATTTATCTATGTCTTTAAATTAAAATCTATTTATTCAGTTGTTTCTCTTCTTTGCTTTGCTGAACGGTCGTCTCTCTCTCTCTCTCTCTCTCTCTCTCTCTCTCTCTCTCTCTCTCTCTCTCTCTCTCTCTCTCTCTCTCTCTCTCTCTCTCTCTCTCTCTCTCTCTCTCTCTCTCCTCCCATCACCATTTCAATTTTAACTGCAAATGCAGAAATGTGTGTCACAATATTGCGTATTTTCTGCTTACATTTTGAAGCAGTTATAGTATAAATGCTTTCCTAACATCACAAATGATTGATTCTTTTTATCCAATGTCTCACTAGCCATCTTGATCAAAGCCTGTCTTATCAACACGTGTCCCCCCCCCCCCCCCCCCCCACAACAAACGATGAACCTTAACAAAGACCTTACTTACTACCGCAACAATAATAGCAAATCTTTATAATCGCCCCTGTTACGTGTGGTATCTTACTATACTTTGACAATGCGTTTACCGCAAGCTTAGTCATTGGCCTTATCCCCAATCTAAGAATAGCAGTGAGCCAACTTAGTTGACAATGAACGAATGTATATGTGTGTGTAAGTCAGTCAGTGTTGAACCATGCATCTATCCTGTTAAGTCGCATATTAAAGTTATCTGTATTTTCACCATCGTCTCCATTCATTTATTTATTTGTTGTTCACTATTATTTGGTAAACAGAAAGAACCCGGTACATCACGTAACATGGTGGCAGCGAGTTTACCTTCTATTTAGTGAAAGTGGATAAAATCTATTTCTCTGTGGACTTTAACTTGTTAATATAATACATTTCTATGTGCATTGTTATATCAACATGAGTGACAGTGAGCTTCAAAACCTCGATTCGTCGACTCTTGGCGATGCCCTACCTCAGTGGTCTTTTATTGCGGGTTTGAAACCCCCAGCAAGATTTTCCCTTGGAGGTAACATACAAGAAACGTGGAAATTATTTAAACAACGTTGGTCTACATACTCTGTTTTGTCGCAACTTCATACCCTTCCTCGTGACGTTCAAGTTGTCCTGTTTATCCACTCCTTGGATGACGATAGTCTCAAAGCATATAATGGATTTAGTTTCGAAAAACCGGAGGAGGAAAGAACTATTGACGACATTATTGCCAAATTCGATTCATATGCAATTGGTGAAATTAATGAAACATGCGAACGTTTCCTGTTCAACAACCGCCATCAGCTGAATGGTCAGTCTTTTCAAAAATTTTACAGTGAACTGAGGCGACTAGTTAAAACGTGCAACTATTGTGAAAAGTGTGTAGACTCGATTCTTCGGGATAGAATTGTGTTAGGTTTCAGAGATAAGGAAACACAGAAAGACATGCTGAAAAGCAGAGACCTAACCCTTCAAAAATGTATTGACATCTGCAAAGCCGCGGAAAATGCCTCTAAATAAGCCAGGTGTCTGAATAAAAGGATAAACTGCGCATTCAACCTCCGACGAAGTGTATCATCTAGACAAATGTCTAGATTTCATCGAGGAAAAGCAGCAGCAGCAAAACCTACACAAACACCGAAACAACGCAGAGTATGCAAATATTGCGGCCGGGAGCACGAAATGCTTAAAAGTAAGTGTCCTGCGTATGGCAAGCGCTGTTCTAAATGCAATGGCCAAAATCACTTTTCGTCAGTCTGCAAGTCGAGAAGCAGAGTTGGACAGTCAATATTATGACACTGACTCGGAACAAGAATGGGTCAACGCTCTACACAACCCCTAAAAGAAGCTCGTAAAGTGCAAAATGATAATTAATGGAAAACCTGTAAACTTCCTCATCGACTCCAGTGGGTCAGTAAATGTGCTTCCTCGGAAATACGCTACAAATCTTTCTCCGCACTCAACAACACTCACAGGATTCGGTGGTAACATCCAGACCTGTTTTGGCAAGTCTCGTCAAACCGTCATAAATGCCAAGAATAACAAGAAGTACAGCATTGAGTTTGTAGTCACAGACAACAATGTTCAGCCGGTCATCGGTCTTCGTTGTGCTGAACAGATGAAGTTAATCGCTGTAAAACGGGACAACTTTGAAGAAGTTAACGCTTTATCCCCCTTAGAAAATCGTTCAGTTTTCCAAGATGGACTTGGAACATTCCCTGGAGTTCAAACACTTCAAGCTGATCCTTCTGTCAAACCAGTGATAATGCCTGACAGACGAGTGCCGGTGTCCCTGCGTTCAAAACTGAAACAAGAACTGGATCGCCTGACTAAAGACAAACTGTTGTTATACATAAGAAAAATGGAAAACTAAGACTCTGTTTTGACCCCATGTTTCTCAACCAGGCCCTTTTACGTGAACGCTATACAACGCCTCAAAAATGACAACATTTCAGACCTGCTGTGGACTTTATTGTTGGCTGAGATTACCTTTTGGACTATCCGTCTCACCAGAAATATTTCAAAGAAAAGTCCTACAATTATTTGGTGATATACCTCGACTTGTCGCAATTCACGAGGACATCATTATTCATGGCAGAGACAAAGCTGAGCACGATCAAAGGCATAATCAGTTTCTACAAAAATGTCAGTAGTATAACGTCAAACTCAACAAAGACAAATTGGAGCTAGCTTCCTCGTCGATATCCTTCATGGGACACGTGATATCTGATAAAGGCATACACACTGATCCCCAGAAAGTTGAAGCAATCGCTAAATTTCCTAAACCTACAACAGTAACAGAGGTTCGCAGATTTCTTGGAATGGTACAATATCTGAGCAGATACATTCCAAACCTCACCGACATCCTCCACCCTATCCAGAACCTTACTAAAAATGATGTTAAGTTTACATGGTCCTCCTCGCAAGAAACTGCTTTCTCTTAAGTCAAAATGGCTATAGCGAAAAGCCCACAATTGTCAATATATGATCCTGCCAAGGAACTTGTCCTCGAAAACGATGCCTCGGAATACGGACTAGGATCAGTTCTCCTTCAAGATGGACAACCATTAGGGTTTGCATCTAGAACTCTACTAACTGATAGTGAAAGATACTACGCTCAAATAGAGAAAGAGCTCCTCGCCATAACTTTTGGCCTACGCAAGTTTCACCACTACACATATGGCAGACCACTGATCGTCGTCACTGATCACAAACCCGTGGTCTCTATTGTGAACAAACCGTTAGTAAAATCTCCAAAACGTCTACAGTCAATGCTGCTTAAGATACAGGATTATAATTTTTCTCTAATCTACAAGCCTGGCACTCAACTCACTGTAAGTGATTCTCTTTCTCGTGCACCTCATCTTGTGACAGACGTCTTTACAATCAACATTCTGTCATAATATACTCCCTTCAATCCTTCTCGTCTACAAAAAATCAAAGCAGCAACTCTTCTAGATCCTGTACTAAACCAGCTAAAAATAGTCGTTCTACAAGGCTGGCCTGACCTCAAAGAAAATGTGCCTACTGTCGTGTTGCAATACTACAGCTACCGTGATGAATTAACCGTGCAAGACGAAATCATTCTGAGAGGTGACCGAATAGTAATACCTCAAAGTTTAAGGCGTGACCTTACAATAAAAGTTCATGCTGGTCATCATGGTATTAATTCCTGTTTACGGCGAGCCCACGAGCTCATCTTCTGGCCTGGAATGTCGAGTAATATTCGTGCGCATATTGAATCATGCGATACATGTGCTACTTATTCCTCCCGTCAACCTGAGCAACCACTTCAAACACATGAAGTGCCTACACGACCTTGGCAAAAGGTTGGAACGGATATATTCTCTCTAAAAGGAAGAAATTATCTTGAAACGGTAGATTATTTCAGTTATTTTATTGAATTGGATTACCTACAGGATACTACTTCTTCTACCGTTTTGCACAAATTAAAGCATCCCTTTGCTCGACATGGAATATGTGAAATTCTAATTAGTGATAACGGTCTCCAATATACTTCCGACGAGTTCAAAAATTTCGTCAAAGGTTGGAATTTTCTTCATCAGAAAATCGCCCCTGGCAACTCCAAAGCCAATGGTGTTGCGGAATCAGCTGTTAAGGTCATCAAAAACATGATGACAAAATGCCACAAAGCTGGCGAGGATCCCTATATTGGATTACTAAACTGAGGGTCTATCTACGTCGCCAGCTCAACGTTTGATGGGTCGAAGGACTCAAACCCTCATCCCCACAGCAACAAAAGCGCTGACGAAACTTTCTCAAATACCCGTCAGTGATAAGATGAAAATGGAGAGGAAAAATATGAAAACGTCATTAAAAAATATTCATCGACCTGCTCTCCAATCTCTCTCAGCAGGAGATAAAGTTCGAAAGGAACCTCTAAACGTCACCCAAAACAAAGAATGGAAAGCCGCTACGGTGACAAAAGACTTGGGACGAAATACTTTTGAAGTATTTGATGGAGTACGCGTGTTTAGGAGAAATAGACAATTTTTATGAAAACGGGCTACACAATGCACAGTGCCGTTTAACAACAATGGGCCACAAAATTCTAAACCAAATAATGAGGTTGTTGATAAGCCATCGGGATTAATTACATCACCATCTCGGGATTATGACAAAACAAAACAAGAAACTATTATAAATAACAACAATCATAAATATAAAGGTGTAACAACGAAGTCTGGCAGAATAGTCAAATAGTCAATAGATAAACTTGTCTTTTGAGTCACAATGCGACAAAGAAATATTGATGTTTAAATATAGCATTTTAGTTTACAATATATTTTTTAAGTAATAGTTTTATTTCTTGTACAATCCATCCCTAAGTATACCCATTTAATGTAATCTACATAACATTGTGTATTAAATGTGAAACCCTTAACCTCTGACCTTGTTATCAGTATGCGGAAGTGTGTGTGAGTTTAAAATCTTATCTTTCCCTGATTTCCTGTTGAATTTCAATACTCCCTTAACCTGACGTTAGAATGTCTATTGTCATCCCTGTCAGGAATAACAATTAACTTAAGGGGGGATATGTTACGTGTGGTATCTTACTATTTTTTGACAATGCGTTTACCGCAAGCTTAGTCATTGGCCTTATCCCCAATCTAAAAATAGCAGTGAGTCAACTTAGTTGACAATGAACGAATGTATGTGTAAGTCAGTCAGTGTTGAACTATCCTGTTAAGTCCCATATTAAAGTTATCTGTATTTTCACCATCGTCTCCATTCATTTATTTATTTGTTGATCACTATTATTTGGTAAACAGAAAGAACCTGATACATAACGTATCACGTAACAGCCCCCAGTCTCGATAATTTGGCCCTGGAATAGATTATAGTGATACACCCTAGAGATTTATCTACCTACGATCACAACAGTCAATTGAATAAAGATCTTTAGAAGGCTAGCTGAGCAACACTCTGCGGAAGAGTTTTTATCACTCCGGATGTTGAGATAATGCAAAGGCGATGCAAATCTCTTCAAAACGGAATGCAAACAAAATCATTGGCGATATGTCGATTGATAAAGAGAAAGAAACAGTAATTATGAGCTGGCATCTAAGTCCATATTTCGTCAATCACAGCAATTTATTATGCTTATGTCCTTTTAAGTGGTCAAAGGAACTGCTTTGACATAAAACAATTGAAAATCCATCGACTTGTAACGAATATTAAAGATATTTTACAATAAATAGGGCTCCCAAAAAAGACCACCTGCGTACTTTAAATAATTAAAACCAGACAAAAATTCTTAAGATTTTCGGTTTGTTTAACTTCATTCAACAAAGTTTACCAAAACCTTAGCAATTCAAATTAAGTGGAAACCAAATCAACACGAGATAATAATATTTGATTTATAATTTGGAATTCAGAGTACCTTTCACTTATACAACCGGACAACGGCAATAATTGAGGGGTGCGTGTGGTCAAGATATATCCCGAAAACAAAACCTACCATTTTTTAAACTTATTTTTTTTAAAGCAAAGGTTCTAGAATACTGTGGTAAAATGACAAGACATTCTTTTGTATCAATTTTGACCGAAAAAAGATATATTTCGTAGGCAGAATGAGAAAACCGATAAAGTATTAAAGAGTCTAAGATTTTAAACTCCTTTCCCGCCGTAATCTGGTTTAAAACACACACACACACACACACACACACACACACACACACACACACACACACACACACATACACACACACATACACTTTAAGCAAGAAAACGTCCTTCACAAATCGATCGATTAAAGTGACCCTCATCTTGTGAACAAAACTCTCAAAGTCCCAGGTTTGAGAGTTTTAGATAAGATGAGGATCATTTTCATAAATGGAAGTTTCTCTGTCAGTTCAGTCGTCTCATGTTTAAGACCTGCTGACATTTAAGATCATCTTAATCGATTGATCTATCAAGTAAACGTTTTTCCATCAAATGATAACAAAAAATAAGTGTACAGTCGTTGTTCATTAGTATGTATGTATTGTATACTCATTGTGTAAGAGAAATAATTCGAGTTAATCAAAGGCAGAAGTAGTGTTTACACTAAAACATTATACAGTCATCACGAAAGAAGACACTTGAAAACATCAGTCATAACGGGAACGCTGATGACAACGACAGAGACAACTAAAACTCAACCACAACAGAGATCGGGAAATGTCGTAATCCCTTTGGTCTATCCACGAATACCTTGAAATGGAGTAACAATCTCGACAAACACTACGCCATTGATACGTCCAGAATCAACACAATCTACAGACTACAAACTACACAGCAACTCAATTACAACGTACCTTTCAACTTATACAAACTTGACAGAATTTATAAAATAATATCTGTATCAACACAGATTTCTTCCATGAACCTTTTTATATTTACATTCTTTACTGAACAATTGGATTACTTGTATTTACTTCTACAACAACAATACCCAACGATGTACGACGTCAATAATTACATAAACGTTCAAGATACGATTGTTTTTACAAAATGATGTCAAATTGTGAACAATACTACTTCCTTCATATGCAGTGGTGAGCACATTCAAATTTAAACTTATATTAATATACAAGTGTGCAGCACCCATATCTACAACTTATAAACATTGAATATTATAATAAAGCATGTCTTAGTATCATTGTAAAGATAAAGGCTATATATGTATATAAGACAATGCAGGAAAAAGTATCGCAAAACGCCACATGAGCGATTTCCTTGGATTCATTATCTTATGATATTCAACAACCTGCATTCAAATAACGAAAATATAGTTGACCTTATTCGACCCTACTACATACACTACTAGACTACATTATTATTACATCATCAACCTGGTGTGTGGACTCACGTCACCCACCGGTACTCTGCAAGATTACATCATCTACCTGGTGTGTACTCACATGCCACTTCATCAAACATCGATTAACAAACACAGACAATTACAACACACGACCTCTGTCGACTACTACACACGAACTCTTTGTCAACATATGGCTGAGTTCACAACTTTCTTTTGACTTGCTGGATAAGTCAAACTTCATTTAAATTCAAGATCTCGCACACAGTTAATCCTTGAATTTTTACAATTTCATCTACAATGAGATTCAACGTATACACGAGACAACCACAAATATCAACGAGGAGAATCGACCCAGATGCCGGAGATGAATGGATTACAACGACGTCACAAGACCAAGAAACAACCCAACAGGTTAAGCATAAGTTTGCTACCTGTAGAGTCTTTTTTCGTCCCAATTCAAAAGACTCGAACAAATATAACACACTAATTGCAAAAGTTGGTCACTTTAGTAACAGCCCACAATCACATACTGTGTTAGATTTTACTTATTTAGTTATTTACACTATACTAAATATGAATAAGTCGGGCAGACTAATGACTGATTATTTACTAAACACTAAATATGTGATGTGAACAAGTCGGACATACTAATGTCTGATTATTTATTAACCCTATTTTCACCCTTGAAAACGCATCCTATTTTATGCTTTTGGGGTGCAGATGCACCCCCTAACAGGCACATAGAAAAAAAACAGGAATATTCCGATTTTCATCCTGTGGGGTGCAACTGCACCCCCTAATATTTTAGTAGCAAATGAGAGAAACCTCCTATTTTACTCTTTGGGGTGCAAATGCACCCCATCTTTACATCACTAGTTTCTATACATTTTATACTATTTTGACTTATTACTGAATAGAGACAAAACTCCACCAACTTATTCGGCAACATATTCAAAAATTATCTGGCAACTTATTAGAATTATTCACCACTTCCTGTTCCTGGATTCCTCCTTTTCTCTTAACACCATTCAAAACACAAGGCTGACCTGACTTTCAATCTAACAACATCCTGATTAGGTAAGTAAATACCAGTTTTAAAGTAAGATTCTAAGCTTTGTTTTACCACTAAATATACTTTACAAAATCTAGATCTTATCAAAATGTAAGCTTTAACTGATTCCTGTAAATATGAAGATCCCAAAAATGTAAAGCTATAATCTAGATCTACATTGTTTTGTCACTCACCATTGTTATTTGTAATGCTGTCAAACCCTATACTATAAAAACTGTTGAAAATCATTAGTATACACATGCTTTATAATTTATACATATTGTTACCATTAATTGCAATTCTGTCAAAACATATAAAAACTGTTGGAAAACTTTAGTATACATGCTTTATAATTTATAATACATATATCATCATCATCTTTTAAATTGCAAATGCTTGTATCCAGATCTAATAGATTTATTAAAACCTTGAAATGTGTTATCTATTCTTGCAGGGCATGTTTATGATTATAAAGATAAATGGCAAGTTCTAGGACTAATCTGTTTGAGCGCTTCGACAATGAACAAGAGGAATTGGTATACACTGAGCTTCAGCCTGTTGCCCAACAACCAAGTTCTTCATCTGATGTTGGTGGTGATATGGATGAATTACTGGATGATATGGGAGAAAGCAGAGGTGGTGAGTTGGTTTTTTTGTGTGCTTACTTTCATTGACACTATCGCAGATTTTACTTTATAACGAGAGGAAATACAATTTTCAGTGTATCAATCCTGCATTTTATTTCAAAATTCCCTTGATTTATTATTATGATGATGTCATAGATGTCCTGAATGGTGTGAATAATGATTGAAGGTTTCGATTGTCAGGCTTAATTACATTTAAATCACGATTCTACCGTGTGCAGTTTTCACCTAGAGATAAGTAACTGTGATTAGGTACCGCAAAGTCACGCAATGAATCGGTTGAAAATCTATCGTAAGCCCGTCGAAGTGTAGTAAGTTGGGCTTTTTCAACAAATCGTTGTTATAAAGATATTAATAAAAGAAAAAGAAAATTTATATCTGTATAAACTTCAAAGTTCACTCTTTAATAATTTGTAAATGTTGTTTTGTTACGCTGTATTGTTTTTCGGCAATTACTAGAATGAACAGCTTAATTTTCTAACTTTTTTGTTACGATATCGGCGGGTGAACCACGCACCGGATTGCAGTGGTTGTAAACAAACGGGTCGCGCTTTAGCTGTGTGTGTCGTAGAGACTTACGGTTTTCACCACTGAAAAGAGCGGGAATTAAGCTTTACAAACATGTAACACAAGCTAAGGTTTATATCCGCGAAGCCGTCGAAATATCGTTGTGAAAGCGAAAGCTCTAATTTTTCACCCGACCCCGAATATAAACCTTGGCTTGTGTTACACCATCAGAAAGACAAATTTTTCATCAACAAAAACATATTTATTAAAAGTTAAAAGCAAAATCACAGCGACAGCGATTTGAACGCAACGACACCCTATATTATACCGTTCTCCTGACTTCTGAACTATGGCTGCCATTCCAATCGTTGAACTCGATGCAGATCTACCGGCTAGTCGTGACCTGCGGTCCGACTCAACGGACTGTGAAAAAAAAGACTCTCAAAAAGGATACTGACCCTATGTCTGTGCTAAGTAAGTGTTTTTGTTAATAAAATTAAATGCAGTTTAATTACCAAGATTAATTATATCAAATATTACGTTCCATTTTCCTTTTTTGCCAGTGGGAGTAAGCACAGCTATGGAACAGCCTAACTTTGTTGTCCTCGATTCGCTACTTTACGCTGTTCTCGATAGGTTATTAGGCCTTGGTTGACCTAACCAACTTTTTTATTAGAGTAAGGTATCGTTTTAAACTGAAAAATGACAATCTTTCTTATTTTATCACCTTAGTAACTTTATTATCCTTTCAACTGGGTATGCCTAGTCAAGTCAACGAAATCGACAGGCGACTTCCGGTTTGTTGTCAACGAATTGTTTTGCTTCGATACAGATGGGATTCTTTCAATTTATTTATAAACATTTCATACCATAAGTCACCTTGAATATTTTTTCATAGGTATTTTGCTTCTTATTACAGGAGATACTGGATATGATGCTCTAGCGGTCACATACTACGCAGGGACAAAAACATACCAGTTAACCAAGCCATGTCGGGATACTTCCAAAAACACGGGAACCTTTTCAGAGGAAGACGGATCACAACACTCCCTGTGATCCTAAACAAAAACCTCACAACACTTGGACAAAGCATTAGTCTCATAACGGCAGGGGACCTTGAAAATCTGAGAACCCTAGCAGAGGACCGGCAATATTGGAGACACCTCACACAGGAAATACTGGAAACAGCCAAGGCGACCCGATCTTTCGGTCGAGACGCGAAAGGCATCTAAGTCAAGTCAAGTCATTATATGAGCTTTATTTGTAATTGAGCTTGGTATTTGATATCAGAGCATCGTATTGTATATGCAAGCAAAGTTTCATTCCGTTCCATGAACTGAGAAGATTTTTACGCTGTGTTATTTGATGCTCGTGATTCATCTGTGGCGTGTTCGCGTTAATTTTACCCTCAAAATGTAAAATTTTATCCCAATATGTGTTTTTATGTACTTGTAAGCATCAGATTTGAATTCAGTGCATGAAAATACATAGACATAGCAAGTTTCAAGGTATTCTGAGCATTGGTTTCAAAGTTATGGTCAATTATTCGATATTTGTCGTATTTTTGTGGACATTCTGCGAAATGGAGCTCATCGCCACTGCATTTCAATACTTTTTTATTAAACAATCACAGTAAAAAAAAAAAGATCAAATTTCAGTACACATTGAACAAGTCCGAGAAGTTTCACCAGTTTACGAGTGAATTTCATTGCACAGTAGCATTGCGAACTTCCAGTATTTGATAGGAGATGCTGATTTCTCGTAAAAAATGACTAAGTCCGAACTAATTTCTCTCGAATTGACATGGGTATAAAATTTTTACCTTTCACTGTATACCTTTGAAATTATGTATATGGATAGAAAAAGTTGTATAGAATAAGAATATGTTTACAGTTATTAGTTTATTCCCTTATATTTTTTGCAATCTTGTTGTGAACATTGTCTTTTATGCTGTTTGAAAATTGTCGCTTATTGTTGGAGTCCAAAAATAAATTTAAAAATTCATAACTTTTAAAATTTTTGTCCGATTTTGATGATTTAAAGACTGAAGTTCTAGTTTTGCTGTATTCTATCTGACTGTGTAACGCAAAAAGAGCTATACTGCATTTGAAAAATCACTTTGTGGTACCTACTGTGATGCGTCTCGAGCAGCACCACAACTAATCTCTAGGTGAAAACTGCAACAGTCAGTTCAAAACTGACACATGTTCTTAGATTAGAGTTTGGTTCTGGTGAAACCTAATCTTGTCGTTAAGGGGTAAAGGATATGATGAGGAGAAGGATCAATATAAAAGCAATACTAATAATATACATTTCACCAATTTTCATCAGATCCAGATATCAATTGGACTCCAGATGATGATGAACTTGAAGCTGATGACAATGCACACTCATCCGATGAAAGCAGCGACGGGAGGAATATCCCGAGATCCTGAACCAATCAGACCAGAAATAGAAGTTGACGAAGAAGAGGAAGACAGTGATGAAACTCATTTGGGTAATTCTGTATCATTGCCAGCATCTAGCAATGTAGTTTTGAGCAAAAAGGGGGATATTATGTGGAGTAAGGTACCGGTGTCCCAGGTTGGGAGAACACCTACAAGAAATGTTTTTAGGCCTCCCAAGTCCAACGTAAGACATCCGGCAAAGATAGATTCAATTGTGTCAGCCTTTAAGATGATTTTCACTGCACAAATAATTAGTGATATTGTGAAGATGACAAACTTAGAAGGAACAAGAAATGAAGGTGTGCAGTGGAAGAATGTAGATGTTATAGAAATGACAGCATTGCTAGGCCTTTTTATTCATTTGGGTGCGAGAAAGCTTGGTCTTCTAGCAGTGGCAAAGATATGGAGAGGAGCTTCGGCAGACAATGTTGCAATATGCACAATGAGCATGAAACGATTTGTAA
This sequence comes from Berghia stephanieae, assembly GCF_034508935.2. Taxonomy (NCBI): domain Eukaryota; kingdom Metazoa; phylum Mollusca; class Gastropoda; order Nudibranchia; family Aeolidiidae; genus Berghia; species Berghia stephanieae. The sequence continues at coordinate 64,436,322 of NC_088360.1, read as the reverse complement.
AACTCTGCATCAACTTGCGCTTTGATGATAAAAGGACACGTGCTATCAGGCGAGTTAGGGATATATTTTCACCAATTAGGGATCTCATGAACAAAATCAACAAGAATTTGCAACTTTCATACATTCCCTCAGAATGCGTAACTATAGATGAACAGCTTGTTCCGTGGAGAGGACGGTGCCCATTCTTGCAATACTTACCGAGCAAGCCAGATAAGTATGGGATGAAACTCTTTCACATATGTGACAGCAAAACAGCTTACCCTCTCCAAATGATACCGTACCTGGGTAAACATGGAGAAAGGAAAACAAACCTTGGGAGGGAGACTGTAAAGGAACTGGTAGATCCTTACCATAAAACTGGCAGGAACGTTACATGTGACAATTTTTTTACTGATTTAGAATTAGCAGAACACTTGTCTAGAAGAGGTTTGTCAATAGTGGGGACAGTCAGGAGAAATAAGTCATTTCTACCATCATCGTTTCAGACAGGAAAAGAACTTGAGAAATTTGACAGTGCCTTCCTATTCAAAGATGGTGCAAGCATTGTGGCACACAAATCTAACCACAAGAAACATGTTGTTGTACTGAGTACGATGCATCATTCTCCTGACATCGACCAAGGAACGAAAAAGAAGCCAGTGATGGTGAGATATTATAATAAAACCAAAGGAGGAGTCGACACATTTGACTACATGTGCCACAGTTTTCTTGTAAAAGGAAATCAAGAAGATGGCCCATGGTCCAGTTTTACAACTTGCTGGATACAGCGGCTGTGGCAGCCCATATTTTATACAAGACTGTTCATCCAGAAGACACCAAATCATACAAAGACAGGGGCCATTTCAACGAACTGTTAGCAAAGGAACTTCTTTTTGAACATTTGACAAGAAGAATGACAATGTCGAAAACAACAAGACGGGTGAAATTATCATATGAAATAATAAAGATGGAATGGAATCTCAATGATGAAAGAGAATCAGCAACAAGACCTGAGATTGAAGGACAGAGAAAGAGGAAAGCATCAAGCCAAGGAAGATGTGAAATGTGTCCGAGGAAGAAGGACAGAAAAATAAGGGAAACTTGTTCAAAATGTAAGGCATTTGCTTGCAAAGACCACAGTAAAAGCTACAAAGTGTGTGACCATTGTGCAGAATAGATTTGTACAGTGTAAGTATAGGTCGATAGCAAGATTGAGATGGTGAGGAAAATTTTAACAATAAGTATGAGTACATGTCATATGGTATTGTGCTGACAGCGATTGATGACAAAAAATTGGAAATACAATGATTGATGTTTTATTTTGATTTGTTCTACTGTATAGAATTGAGTGTACTGTAGGTACATGTTTGAACCTTTTTGTTTTTAGTTTGAAAGTTTTCAATGAAATTCAATAATTAAACCACTAATTTGTTTGTTTTTCGATTTCCAAATAAAACGATTGATTGCCTATTGCTAGTCAAAAATATTGTCCTTCATTCTATTTCAAAATTGTGAAAACACAGTGGAACACTGACAAATGGTAATTTCCAAGATGATAAGTGAGTAGGTACAGCATGTTTGTATTGTTAATTATATATGTATATATATATCTAACAATACAAACATGCTGTACCTACTCACTTATCATCTTGGAAATTACATATGGTGTGCATTAGCAGCATAAAAAAAATATAATTGACAAACTCATATGACTAAATAAAATACAGAGCTTTTATATAGCACGATATCCACCGAGGTGCTCAAAGCGCTTTACAAGGGGTCCCAGACCAACAGCAACACACAACATAAGACGAGACAAGCAGCCTGTTAGGCGCGATACAATTTTGGTGAGGACAAGGACTGGCCAGTGTACTTGGTTTTACACATGAGTGGGGTGTGGAAAATGTGTGTAAAGACCATTTCCCAAGGAGTCAACTTTGCACCGCCAGAGCGGGATTCGAACCCCTGACCTTCCGATCACGAGTCGTAGCGTCTACCACTACCACTAGACTACAAAGCCACACACTATACATGTGTATATATATATATGGATTCAAACTCACGCAGTATGAGAACATTACATACAATCTAACACAAATATATACAGGCAGTTTATAAAAAAATGTGGGCCTTCTTTATTGAAAATCACATAAATTACAATTAGTAATGCATAACTTGTGATGATAAGAAGAAATCCATATTTTGCCATGGTCAGAGGCCTATATTTTGGTTATTCTGCCAATTAGGTGTGGGCAACCTTGAGTACATATCAAAAAGTATCTTATTTATAATAATCTACACCAGAAAATGGTAATTTATATGGCCAGTTGCTATTCTACTATAGACAAATACATGGGATGCATATGCACCCCAAAGGATGAAATAGGAGGTTTCTGGTTATTTTCTCTTTGTTTATTAGGGGGTGCAATTGCACCCCAAAAGCGTAAAATCTCAAATTCCATGGGAGGTCTTCTGGTGTGAGTAAACGATGCACTTGAGAGGTATAAAATTTGGGGAGGTGATTTAAGGGGTCAATTTAGGAAAAGTCACAAAATTTCAGGTTTATAGGTCAAAAATTGTAGATTTTAGAGCCAAAAAACATAGCATTGGGGTGCGTTTGCACCCCAGAGGTGAAAATAGGGTTAAACACTAAATATTTGAATGTGAAGACATTATGGTGATAATTCAAAGACATTTACAGAAGATAAGTTTTTATTAATTAACAATAATTGAAGTGAATTTATGACACTTGGGCTATTCAGTGACCACAACACACACAACAATGCAACACGTAGACTAGATCCAAACACCTCAACTCTTATAGTTGATATATTTTTTTCATTACATGAAAACTCATTCTTAATGGAGACAATGACTTAATTAACAATTACTGACAATTTTCATCGGATGAATCATTCTCAAGACGAACTGTTTACAGAGAAATTTGTTACCTCTGATGGATGACCATAAAGAACAATTTGACTTCAAACTACACCCTGATGACTTTAAAAGCTTAAAAATTGAAACATCAACAATGAACAATGAATGATAATAACTTCAACTTGAATTTTAAAATGATGATAATGCTATTATTATGATTTATTTTTAAACATTTTTTTTATTACTTATTGAAATTTAATCCTTCGTATTTGAATCTAGATGTCTATAAAATATTATTTGTACCACATATTATAAGTTGGGATTAATGTAATAATGTTATTTAAATGGAATCATACAATACAAGGTACTGGTTTTGAGATGACAGTAAATGAGTAAACATACATGGAAGCTGAGATTATTGTTGGGTTAATGTAATAATGTTATTTAAATGGAATCATACAATATAAGGGAATATACAAGGTACTGGTTTTGAGATGACAGTAAATGAGTAAACATACATGGAAGCTGAGATTATCATAAATATTATATGTCGTATACAGTTGAATTTGAGATTGAATAAGACAACGTGAGTATATCACAAATGGAAATTGAACCATCCTTTTTCACGCAATAATATTTATATGTGATGGGATATGACGAGAATTAAACACTTTTATTGCTATGAAGATGGAATATAAGGTGAAAAGATGATTTTTCTTTGAATTTTTAATTGATTGATATCTTACGGTCGATGTTGTAATACCTTAAAAGTATAATCGATAAATATATAAATGTTTTAATCAATTTTGGTTTTGATAAATTTAAATTTTAATCCCTTTTAGATGATAGATACCTTACTGTTGATGTTGTAGTTTGAAAAAAAAAATGAATCTATAATCGATATATATCTATTTAGATGTTGTAATCAAATTTGATGTTTGTGAATTTAATACTTTAAAACCTATAATCGATATATATGAATGTTGTAATCAACTTTGGTGTTTTTGAATTTAAAGTTTAAAGTTTTTAAATATTTAACTGGTATAAGTCAATTTAAATTCTAAGAAAGGGGCGTATGTAAGAGAGTAAGCCTATGCAAAAGGTTATCTAAGAAATTTGGTGCAAAACTGTCAATTATATATATATCAGCAAATGGGTTTAGTGAGTACATAATGTAGGCATATCAGTTAAGCTTGGTCAGTGCATGACACGTGTGCGCAGTTTTTATGTCCAAGTTATTTGAGACGCATGATACCTCTGCGCAGTTTTATGTCCCAAGTTATTTGAGACGCATGACACGTGTGCGCAGTTTTATGTCCAGGTTATTTGAGACCGTTTTATGTCCAAGTTAATGGATAGGTTATCGTGTTGAAACAAGTGAAATGGGCATTTATCAAAATAATGTTATATGATAAAAGGCGGGGTTTAACATCAATATCTAGGAATTGACGTTTCAGGTTTGAATATGATTGGGTCTTACTCTTAGGGGTTGGATATTAGACTGACAGGGAACTGTCGAAACTACAAGGGGGGCGTGAAAATAATGGAACTATGGGTAATTTTTTTTATAGGGATAAAAGAGGATGTTTCTAAGGAAAACGGGATTCTGCATTCTACATAACCATGAGCTGCACACTTTAAACCTATTGTGCTCACCATCATTTATTTGCTTTTACGGACTTAGAAATATTTCACGTATATTGAAAATGGTTACTTAGCCAAAATGACTTACATTTGGATTGATTTTACGGATTTTGAACTAATGAAACTGATTGAATTATGACCATGCTATTTGATTTGGGTTTGGAATTAATCATGATTTGGATTTTGAATTTATCACAAACAAATAAATCTGTAAGAAATGAAACTTGGAATCTGGACTTTTATTTGAATGTCTTGATGTTGTACATTCAGTTATCATCATCGGCCCTTGGAACTCTTTCGTCATTATTAACATCTACAAAACAACGCAAAGGATAATATTACTATCTATTAAAAAAACACTATACGATCATAAGCCATTACATATGTGTGCAACTACCCCACAATTGTAAGTACTCACCCTGTAGTATCCCCTGATGTTCTTGACCAAGATATCCCAATTGTGTAACCTTGTGTTGACGTCCTGCACACACCTATTGACGCCATCGTAATCCTGGCGGGGATTGCTGCAATTAGACCCAGAAAAAATGGAAGGGTATGATTTAACTGTGATTTGATCAACACAAACCTCTTGTCACTTCGGTTTGCAAAAGTAAGATGAGGAAAATAGCTTACGATGGTAACAAAATTATAAGCAACAGCGGAGTTGCTTTGATGAGAGAAAAAAAATATAACCTGCTGCCATTTTTTTCCCAAAAGTCAGCAAAAATATCTTACGGCATCTTGTGGCTTCAATGGCTGTGGTAACAGGGTCAAGCAATAGTGAATGTAATTGATCACTGGATGGGTGACAAATATAACAAAACAGGCCCACAGTTGACTTAGGTGTGACTAAGTACTGCTTTATACATGTATTTCTACGCTCTCGGGTTTAAGAATCTTTGACAAGGTGGAAGACATCTTAATTCATTGATAATTGAGGTTTCAAAAAATGTGCTTTGTCAGCAAACAGCGACGGCATAGCTAGAATTAGTGCCGCGCTGAAGACCGGTCTAGACCGCGGTCCGACGGTCTTTTAGCTGTGAACCGAAGACTGGTCCCATAGGGGAAGATCGGCGGCGGTCCTCACTTCTTATCACCTTTCAACTAGTGCGGGGCGGTCCTTGCAAGGACCACGGTCCTACGGTCTCGCGCCATAGCCTACTACTTCCCCAGCGCAGGGTTGCCAGATTATTTTTCAACAAAATGCCAGGGGAAGACTCAAAAAATGCCAAAACACTCAAAAAGATGCCAAAGTCTGTTGACTCCCACCCCCACTAAGAAAACTACTCACTTTTGATAGACAATTTACTATCATATCCTGGTGGCTTGCGTGTTTTCTTTTCTTTTTCTTTTATTTTTTTTTTTTTTTTGTTTTGTTTTTTTTTTGTTTTTTTGAATTATACTAAATTTCCTGTTGGGGTAATTATTTACCTACTGACTACTAAGTGGAGTGCTAAACCACTACACCACGGTTGGATTTTAAGAATGAAAAAGAAATGTGAAGATGTTTGTTTTTACGCGTTTAGAAATAATTAAGAAAAGGTGTCATTTGAAGTATAATATACAAGAAAAGAAAATGCCAAATGAAAATGCCAAATGCCAAATGATTTTTCTAATGCCAAACGGTTTTCAAAAATGCCAGATTTTTGGAATCTGGCATTTAAAATGCCAAACTGGCAACCCTGCCCCAGCGATTCGTTGCTTCGGTTGCCTATCTTCCACCAATCACCACCCATCCCACTTAATTAATCGCACCCACCCCCCTTTGCCATACACTAAACGACACAGACGACCATAGAGGCAGACGTCCACCTCCTCCACTCCGCAAACCGCCCTTTCGTGTGTGAGATGGGGGGAACAGGAGGCGCACGCCTTGGACGATTCCATTATACGGGGTAAATTTCAAAATTTACTACACCATAATGATCGCAATGACAATGATCTATGGTGAAGGCATGACCCCTCTTCTCTAATGGGTTATTGTTTGAAATGTATGTGACTACTAAAGATGTGTGTGTTGTGTGTGTGTGTGTGTGTGTGTGTGTGTGTGTCGAACCTAGCAAGTAGCAAATCCGATTTTTTGTTTTCTTTTGTCCATCTCTTGTCACCACTCCTTTCTATCGCAGTGTTGTCATTTAAAATAATACAATAATATTAAAATTTCGTTGGTGTTTTTACTAATCAAATAATATGAGTTTCATTAGTTTCTTCCTTCCAAAAAACCCAGTTATAACGTCTGAATTTTAAAAAAGACCAATAGAATATTTGGGGACCCCGATAGCTCAGTTGATAGAGCACTCTCTTTATACGCAAAGGGCCAGAGATCGATCCCGGGTGCAGTCGATTTTTTTCTGAATCCCTGTCTACTCAGCAATGAATGGGTAGCTGAGTTTGTTAGATCTGGCGAAAAGTCACCATCGACCCCTCTTATTACCTCATCCACCCCCTCTTATTATAACTTCACGTCTCTCTCTTACTCTTCAATGCTCGCTGCCCTCTAATGTGTGTGTGTGTGTGTGGGGGGGGGGGGGGTAGGAGTTGCGTGTGTGTATCAACGCCACGAACAACTCGATCAACGCCTTGGGCGATGCCATTATCTCCGTTAATGGGGATAAATTTCAAATTTTATTAAATTATCGAAGTAACAATGAAGTACGGTGAGCAAATAAAGAAGGCATCACCCCTCTTCTCTAATTAGGTTACAATTTGAAATGAGTGTGACTACTCCGTGTGTTTTACTCCTGTAGACCACGGTTTTCATCGTGTAGCGGTCTTTAACGGTTCAAGAATGAACTGTCACAGTAAAGGTTGTTCACAATTATCTTATTAAATTTTATTTTATTAAGAACTGAATTCATCTCACTCCAGTTATATTTCGGTAGGCTTAGATAAACCTTACCTTCTAATATTAGATCGTCTTTCCTTTTATAGCCTTCCCTCGAATTAATTTCTAATTAGTGAATACTTTTCGTTCTACATTCTGTCACGTAGCCACTTATTATAAAAGCTGATAGGTCTAACATTCGACACTCACTTTCTCTCCACAATCTATGCCGGACGGCCAGTCACTCTATTCCTATATATATATTGTAAGATTTTTATCTTCTGGGACTTTGTAGATATTATATCTACACCATTAAGACGCCGGAGCTTTTAACTTTGATTGTATAATCTTCAAGGATCAAACCCAAGCCCGCTGTACTACACTATAACCTCTTACCAATTGCCTGGAAGTGGAATTTTACGAGTCCAATCCTGTTATCAGAGGAATAGATCATCCAAGCCCATCAACTGCCTGGAAACGTAAACTTATGAACCTGATATATTATCATAAGTTACGTAAAGTATTCATATCTCTATTTGTAACTACCACGATCACTGTTTATCTCTTTTAATTAAATTTCATCATTATTTTTATTTCATTGTAAACAAATCGTTAATTGTTTTTCATTTATAGTAACTAGTAAATTCTGGGGCCTCATTCTACATAGATCTTTATGCATAGTCGAGTAGCTCTTTACTCACTTGAGACCATGACATTTTGGAGGGGACACATATAAAGAATTGAATTTATTTAGTTACTTATATCTATTTCATCTAACTTTAAAGTTTAAATTGTAAAACTCTTAATTGCCTCACTTGATCATATTTTAATTGAACTCCCTATTTACAGGATTAATTTTTTTTTTCTTTTTCATTTCTTCATTTAAATGGAATAGCAATTTATCCATTCATTCTTTCATTCAAATTGAATAGCATTTTATTGATTCATTCCTTCATTCATTTATTCATTTATAAATTATTCATTCATTCATTCATTCATTCATTCATTCATTCGTTTATTCACTCATTTATCCAATCATTCATACATTTATTCCTCCCTTCATTCTTTCATTCATACATTATCCATTCATTCATTCATCTATTCACTCAGTTTTTCATTCATTCATTCATTCCTTGTCCACTTTGTTATTACATCACTCATTTCATTTTGTTGTTTGCCTCATTCATGAATTGTTTTCAATATGTTTACATTCCATAACGATTCATTCACCTATCATCCAATCACTCAGTGTTGTGAACACATTTTGTAACTATTGTAAATCTTACGATATTTTATTGTTTTGTATTTCAGACATCACTGTTAAACACTCTTCAATGCCTAATTACAATTGTTGAACAACCATTGAACAAGAGAGAGGTCCCAGCCACGAACTGAGTTGGTAAATATATCCTTCATTATTCTCTTTTACATGAGTTGGGCATCACATAGTAACTATAGACATCGTGATTTGTTTTGCATAGTGATTTGTTTTAAATGCATTTTTGGCATATTACTGTTACCGAAAACCACTTATATATTATGTTCTGAAAAGTGAGTCTTTAAAAACTAAATAATAATAAAAGGAGTCTACTAGCCGTCGTGTTATATTTAGTGATAGATAACTTGGGATTATTTTGGCATCCTATTATTGTTATCACACTCTAGTATATTAGCGTCATTGCGAATAATTGTACACAAACTAACGACGAGTCACACACATTGGTGATACATTTTTCGTAGTAACATAGTTTAGAGTACACGCGATTGACACATTGTTATTGACACAAGTCATAATAACTCCGCATTGTATTGACACATTGCTTTATAAGATATAACGATAAAAGGCATCAAATTCAACATACATAATAAGTTGAAATAAGAGAGAGAGATTTCTAAAAATAGAACAGTTCATTCCAGTAAGTGTAAATAAATAAAACAGTCAGTAACAGTATCCTGTCAATATAATATATATAAAATATCGTAACTAATTTATTGCAACATGGAAGCATATAAAAGATACTTAAGTCTCGCAAAGGACTTAGAAATACCCCAGGAAAGAATATTTTCATGGTGCGAAGAGAAAGTAAAAGAAGAAAAAGAACATGAAGAAAGAATTCGTAGAGAAGAAAATGAAGATAGAATTCGTAGAGAAGAAAATGAAGAAAGAATTCGTAGAGAAGAAAATGAAGAAAGAATTCGTAGAGAAGAAAAAGAACATGAAGAAAGAATTCGTAGAGAAGAAAAAGAACACGAAGAAAGAATACGTAGAGAAGAACGAGAAGAAAGAGTCCAAGAAAGGGAACTAAAAAGACAAATAGCTTTAGCAGAAGAAGAAACCAAAAGGACCCAAATGATGCTGGAAATTGAAAAAACAAAAACCGGTCATGAAAGAAAACATAATAATAGTGATGAATTTTTCGTGAAACTTCCACGCATGCCAACATACGATGAACGCTCAGACTGTCTAGAATCCTTCTTACACCGATTCGAAGTTCAGGCTAAAGGTTATCGTTGGCCAGAAAGCAAATGGGCCACAGCCTTGATTAACTGCTTATCTGGAGAACCGCTAAAAGTTTTCTATACCTTAACAACTGAAGATGCAGATGACTATGGAAAAATTAAAGACGCTCTACTAAAAAGATTTAGATTAACGGAAGATGGTTACCAGGAAAGGTTTCACACTGCAAAACCGGAAAGTGGAGAAGACTTTAATACATTCGTGAACCGAATTACTCAATTTCTAAATCGGTGGCTTGAGTTGGCAAACGTAAAACAAGATGACTTTGCAGGCCTTTACTATCTCACGCTGAAGAATCGAATCTATCAAGCTTGCAACCCAGATTTAGTCGCATTCTTTAAAGAGAGAAAGCCAGAAAACTTGGACAAATTAAAAATCTACGCAGAAAACTTTAACAGCGCACATCCATTGACACCCCTTAGCAGAACATTGAAGGAACCATACTACGCTGCTGCTGCTCAGAGTCCAGGTACACCTAAAGTTCAGTACTCAAATAGAACGAGCCGATCAATCACTCGGAACACGCAAGTGAAACAAGATGATCATAGTAACAAACCATGGAACAAACAGTTCAATAGAGACCATAGCCGACCCTATCAAAACAAAACAAGAAATAGCACTGACAATAATACTGAGTATAAGAAAACCAACAAACCTATAATTAAATGTCAATATTGTGGAATGAAAGGCCACACAGCAGACAAATGTTACAAAATCGTGGGATATCCAAAAGAAACTGCAAATGCATCACTCCAAACAGGTGTAAACAATCAGACACGAGTAATGTCAGGAGAAAATATAAATGTGTATTGCGTGAAAGGTATGTCACTTTTAACACAAACTCACAAATCAGGATCGCTATTTTTTTGTGAAGGCAAAGCTAATGGAACTGATTGCAAAATATTGAGAGACACAGGATGCAGTACAGTAGGAATAAAAGCATCTTTGATCAATGACGAAGACAAAACTGGAAAAACGGTACAATGCATCACATTCAGTGGCACAGTCGAAACCTTTGAAACAGCTAATGTGTACATAGAAACCCCATACTATACAGGAATAGTGGAATGCTGTATACTTCCCAACCCCGTCGCTGATGTTATTGTTGGCAATATAAAAGGTCTTAAAGACAACCCAAAAGATGTAAAAGAATGGTCATTAACCCAAGAAACAGCTTGTCTAGCAGAAACAAGAAAGATGACTAAGACAACAGAGAAGCCAATGACTATTTCTCTTGAACCACAACAATTTGACAGGAACAGGTTCATTGAAGAACAGAAAAAGGACCCGACTTTAACTTCATATTTCAATATCGCAGACAAAGGGACGAAATCAAAAGTTGAATACATCATTGAAAAAGATATTTCGTTCAGGTTACATAGGAAAAGAAACAAAATAGCTAAACAACTGGTCACGCCGAGTATTTACAGAAACAAAATCCTTGGAATAGCGCACGATTCAATAACTTCTGGACATCTTGGGAGCTCTTCCACATTGAAGAGAATATCCGAGAATTTCACATGGCCTGGAATTACTTAAGACGTCCGAGAATATGTGAAATCGTGTGACACATGCCAAAGAAGAGTCGCAAAAGGCAGAATACCGAGATTGCCATTAGAGACAACCCCAGTTATTGAAAAAGTTTTTCAAAAAGTTGCAATTGACATTATAGGCCCTTTAACAAAATCAGATAGAAACCATACACACATACTAACACTAGTCGATTACGCAACCAGGTGGCCAGAAGCGATAGCATTGAAATCAACTACATCGGATCACATAGCTGAAGCATTGATGACAATTTTTACTAGAATAGGCATACCAAATGAGATACTGTCGGACAATGGACCCCAATTCACATCACATATTATGCATGAAACCATGAAACTCATGGGAATCCAACACTCATTCACAACTCCCTACCACCCCCAAGCAAATGGTCTTTGTGAAAGATTTAATGGCACTCTAAAGAATATGTTAAGAAAAGTGTCAGCAGAAAAACCAGATGATTGGGACAGATACTTACCAGCAATCCTATTTGCATATAGAGAAATACCCCAAGAATCTACAGGCTACTCCCCATTTGAGTTGATGTATGGACGATCACCTCGCGGCCCGATCAATATAGTAGCCGACATTTGTAAAGGGAATGAGGAGGACAATAACGAAATTATGTTTGCTTACGAATATGTAAGAAACCTGAAAGACAGAATAGAGGATACATGTAAGCTAGCACAGGAATCCGTCACTAAAAAAAGCAGAGAAATACAAGGAATACTCCGATAGAAAAAGCAAGTCAAGAAAATTTGAGATTGGTGACAAAGTACTAATACTCTTACCCGATGACTCGAGTAAACTTTTAGCTACATGGAAAGGACCATTCAAAATAACAGCAGTAAAATCTAATGTTAATTACGAGATTCAAATTAACAACACAACAAAGACATTCCATGCAAATATGCTAAAAAAAAATATTTTGATAGAGACACAGTGTCGCAACCTATGTTTACTAATATCGAAGCTTCAAATGCAGGATTAATCATACCGTTGGTCATGGGACACAGACACCCGAGACAGAAAAACAAACAAAAATCGCACAATTGCAACCACCTAAGACAAAAAAAGAAGTACGCAAAGTACTTGAGCTCCTAAATTTTTACAGGAAATACATTTACAACTTCGCGCACATCGCGACACCGCTAACAAATCTGACAAAGAATGGGTCACCGAACAAAATTGTTTGGACAGAAGTGTGTCAGAATAGCTTTAACCAATTAAAGGCATTACTCTGTTCAGAACCAATTCTTAAATTACCCGACATATCAAAAGAATTTGTTGTAAGAACTGACGCGTCTGATAAGGGCATCGCAGGTGTACTATTACAGGAACATGAGGGAACTCTAATGCCTTGCTTATATGCAAGCAGAAAATTATTGGACAGAGAATCACGATACTCTGTAATAGAGCGTGAAGGCCTGGCCATCGTCTTTGCTTTAAAGACATTCAGCAGATATCTACTGCTAAAAGAGTTTGTGGTCGAAACGGACCATAAACCACTCACGTACATAAGAAATAACAAAATGAATAATAGTAGAGTACTAAGGTGGAGTCTATTTTTGCAAAATTACACTTTCAGTATCTCTCACATACCAGGCTGTGAAAATATTCACGCCGACCTACTTTCTCGATTAGTGTAAACACGTGAGAAGGGTATAACTTAACCTCCCATGCATACTGTTAGTTACCTCGCAAACTATGCCAAATCAGAACGCACAATTTCGATAATTTTATTTGTAAACATGATGACCCAACTTAATGTAACATTGAGTATTGTTTGGATATATATACCATACCCATTCATGATTTGGGAAATCTTCTCTTTATCTATTATTGTTATGAATTTTCACTCATTTATGATTAATAATTGAAATGTCAATATTTCATTTACATTTTCATTCATTTCATTTAGTAAATTACCTTCATATCATCGACTTTAATCATGCTTCATTGCCATCATTATTGTTTATCACAATGATTTGTAATCACATTGCCATCATATTGTTTATCACAATGATTTGTAATCACATTGCCATCATGTTGTTCATCACAATGATTTGTAATCACAATCTTTCATTGTTATTGTCACCCATTCATATACCTACGTTAATATAAACATTTCCATGTCTAGTTAATAAATAATTTAATTGTAGCACAAATCATAACAATGGATTAATGCTAGAGTATATGATAGTAAATTTACTTCCGTTTGTAAAATCTACCTTTCCCATAATGGTTAAAGAGTATATTTTAAACGTGGGTGGGGGGTGTCACAGTAAAGGTTGTTCACAATTATCTTATTAAATTTTATTTTATTAAGAACTGAATTCATCTCACTCCAGTTATATTTCGGTAGGCTTAGATAAACTTTACCTTCTAATATTAGATCGTCTTTCCTTTTATAGCCTTCCCTCGAATTAATTTCTAATTAGTGAATACTTTTCGTTCTACATTCTGTCACGTAGCCACTTATTATAAAAGCTGATAGGTCTAACATTCGACACTCACTTTCTCTCCACAATCTATGCCGGACGGCCAGTCACTCTATTCCTATATATATATTGTAAGATTTTTATCTTCTGGGACTTTGTAGATATTATATCTACACCATTAAGACGCCGGAGCTTTTAACTTTGATTGTATAATCTTCAAGGATCAAACCCAAGCCCGCTGTACTACACTATAACCTCTTACCAATTGCCTGGAAGTGGAATTTTACGAGTCCAATCCTGTTATCAGAGGAATAGATCATCCAAGCCCATCAACTGCCTGGAAACGTAAACTTATGAACCTGATATATTATCATAAGTTACGTAAAGTATTCATATCTCTATTTGTAACTACCACGATCACTGTTTATCTCTTTTAATTAAATTTCATCATTATTTTTATTTCATTGTAAACAAATCGTTAATTGTTTTTCATTTATAGTAACTAGTAAATTCTGGGGCCTCATTCTACATAGATCTTTATGCATAGTCGAGTAGCTCTTTACTCACTTGAGACCATGACATGAACGATCCCATGGTCTCAAAGGTCAAACCGGTTCGAATTTCCAACAGTCTCTCAGGAATGTTCAATGTCGAAAAGGACCGGTCCTAGGACCGGTCCTTGCGGTCTTCATTTCCCAAGGACCGTAGGACCGTGGTCCTTAAGCTTGCCAAGGACCGCCCCGCACTACTACACGCTAGCTAATCGAAGCCTTGTCAACCAGTGACCTTTGAACTAGAGGACGATAAAATCTCACGAGATTAACTTCAGGGCAACAAGGGAGGAGGGTGAGGCGGACTCTCGGCTAGATTGGGGTTTGGCCAGACACAGCAGAGGGGTGACTGTTGGATCCAAGATGAGCCTTAAATAAATAAATAAATAACAACATGAACTCTCTCTCTCTCTCTCTCTCTCTCTCTCTCTCTCTCTCTCTCTCTCTCTCTCTCCTCTCTCTCCTCTCTCTCTCCTCTCTCTCTCTCTCTCTCTCTCTCCCTCCCCTCTCTCTCTCTCTCTCTCTCTCTCTCTCCCTCTCTCTCTCTCTCTCTCTCTCTCTCTCTCTCTCTCTCTCTCTCTCTCTCTCTCTCTCCTCCTCCTCCCCCCCCCCTCTTCCCTTGCACACACACACACGCATTTTTACCTATAATGTTTTCTTTACTTTCCATCTTTTTCTCATTTACAAACCATAATGCAAATGAAATATTATATTATCTACGCCTACCTGAAGAAGGTGTATTTTTACATGAGTCATTTTCACTCCCTTTATTATATATATATATATATATATATATATATATATATATATATATATATATATATATATATATTATATATATATATATGATCATTGATATATATATATATATATGTATATATATATATATATATATATATATATATATATATATATATATTATTTTTTTTTTGTTTGTTTGTTGCTTTAGGTCTCTTCCAACACAATTGAGGTTATATGAGAGACCGCTGAAACAAAAAAAACAAGCAATCTAACAAAAATAGTACAAATGTAAATCAAAATTATAACCTAAAGATATCATAAGCTAAATTATAAATAACCAAGAGCAAACAGGCAGAAGATTTACAGAAAAAAAATATCCCCTGTCAAAAATACAATCACAAACCAAAGAAGCAGGATAGGCTAGTAAAGAGAAGAAGAAACGACATCACTATCGGATCGTACACCCATGCGAACATCATAGGTATATGATTCAAGGGTGATGCTCCCATCCAACCACCCGCATATATATATATATATATATATATATATATATATATATATATATATATATATATATATATATATATATATATATATATATATATATTACCCAACAACACTCATATATATATATCGTCGTCGGTGCCATGCTTTATTCGGCATGATTTTAGTTTATCAGTCAGTAGATATCAATATCAATAAGTCGCAAGTCTTTACCACGCTCTACTTGGTAGTGCTTTGCACTACCTTCAATAATTCACAAATTAAAATGGCGGCCGAGAATCAAAACAATGGTCAAATTAGGACATTTTAAACTTTCACAAATCTATCAAGGTTTGTTCTAGAGTTTTTAAAACGCTTTTATATGATGACAAATTGAATAAATAAACGCCTGACAAAAGATCAACGGTGAAAATACAAATTGAATGAATACCTACTGGGGATGTAGAAGCTTTCGGAATGTCTCCCCTTATGTGAGGTCAAATGAAAATCTGAAGCGGACGCGAAAAATATCATGTCCCCGAATCTGTCTACTTTTGGTTTGTTCGGGCTAGAAGCTAGACAGATCCAATTGACAGTTTGCCGACAACGTTCAACTAAATATTTCCCCGGGCAATAATTATCACATCGATGGCATAAAAACGACAGTAATATCAGCAGTAATATTCGTTGATGTTGTTAATCGGTGAAACTTGTTTAAAATTTCTGTAAATCCGAATACCGTCATGTGATCAAGTGAATTAGATGACTATGAATGCCACGATTTGCTGAAAAATGCCAATCTGACAGTTCCTAGCAAACACACACACACCCCTCTCTCCCCCCCCCCCCCCCCCCCTTTGCTCAGGAATTTCTCTACTTGATGGACACCCCCCGCCCCACACACACATACATATGTATACGATATCTAAGAAAAGATATAAATATATATATATATATAATATATATATATATATATATATAATATATATATATATATATATATATATATATATATATATATATATATATATATATATATATGTATATATATATGTAATATATATATATATATATATATATATATATATATATATATATATATATATATATATATATATATATATATAATATAATATATCAATGATCATGGTCAATTGTCAATACTGCTTGACATCTAAATCAGAAATGAATCATCGTACCACTAGGCCACAAACCTAATCTTTATCTTTACCATGTGTTAACAACTCGAACAAAGAGCATAATCTATAATTATTTCGGCAACACTGCCGTTCTCAAACAAGACACTACTTTCGTTTTACTTTGTTTTGTTCTGTCTTGTTTTGTTTGGGTTTTGTTTTGTCTTGTTTTGTTTGGGTTTTGTTTTTTTTTGGGGGGGGGGGTTTTTGTTTTAATTTTGGCCAAAGAAAGGGGAAAAAAATCACCAAAAAAAAACAACTTTTACATGAGATATTGATCGATCCATTTACAACGACCCCCAACTTGTCAAAAAGCTAAAACATGAGACATTTTTTAAAGTCTTCAACCTGAGATCTATTTACCCCGAAGACTTTGGGTTTGAGGCTGCTTGACGAGTAGAGGGACAGTTACATCGATCATTATTTAAAAAAAAAAAAAAAGAATTCGTGCTCTGTCCGAAATGAAAAAGAAAATTGTAAAAATTTCTTTGTCAGAGTACGGCAGTACAGCAATCTATTAATCAAGACTTCCTCCCTGCAAATGGAAAGACTAAATCAACCCTTGATGACATCAAAGATTGTCACCTCACTGTATCGCATTGTCCCAAGAGACACTGAGCGAGAAGTGCCAAACAGTGTTCAATACGGTAAAGCCATCACTCTTCGACCGGGACTCTATAATTGTAGTAGCATGCATAGCTAATAGGATATAAAAATACGTCCGTGTTCGTTTCGATGAATACCAAAGTGTGATTAGGGAGGAAGTACGCTAAAGACAAGCGATTTCTCGATATCAAGACATGTCAGAAAGAAGAGTTGCAATGAGTACGAATATTGACAGCAATTGGTGGATGGATGGATGGATTGTTGGACAATGGATGGATGAATGGATGGATTGTTTGTTTTATATGCTTTTTAGGGTTTTACGGCGCTTGCAACACATTTAGGTCATATCAGCGCAAGTAAAATGGAAGAAATTGGGATAGTAAAAAGTTTTAGAATTACAATTAAAGCACCCGAGAAAAGATAAGACAAAGGGGAATTGATTCAATTAGTAAACAAAGATAGATTCCAAGAGCACACTATCAAAGTACTTATAGTCAGATTTTTTATTAATGGCGCGTGTTTTTCTCAGCTGTCCCTCAATCAAATGTTGTAAAAATTTGTGTCAACCTTTTAATCAATTTGTCTTAACTGAATCTAGATATTTTGGACGGTATTGATGCCATATTTTAAAAAGTTTTATTCTTGAAGACCTATAAAAAACTACTGATTTAAAATTAGAGAATTTACACTGTAAAAAATGAAAACAAGTTACGCACCACAAAGTATGAATGAATTCATCGTACTTCCAAAAAAATCTTGTGCTGACGTAGTGATTATGAGTTCACGTCATACTTATATCATACGTGTGAAAGAAAGAGAGAGAGAGAGAGAGAGAGAGAGAGAGAGAGAGAGAGAGAGAGAGAGAGAGAGAGAGAGAGAGAGAGAGAGAGAGAGAGGAAATAAGTAGGAGTGAAATACCTGTTCAATGTTATAGTTATCATTTAACGTTATAACAAGTGTAACTAAATAATATATTTATGGACAATAAAGATCTATTATTATTATTATTATTATTATTATTATTATTATTATTATTATTATTATTATTATTATTATTATTATTATCATTATACGTAGTGACAAGATAAGACCGCCGGAAGGCTTGGGGGCTCCTTCTAAACAAGGTGTATTATTAGCACGGTCGTGTGAAAAATAAAAAGAGATAAACTAATGGTGACTAGAGAACAATGTCTCGTAAAAATGATTGAACAGTCATGTGTTAGTTGTCCTCCACTATAACGAGTAAAAGTTAAGCTATATATTTGCTAATGAACATAATTGTGGCTATAAATTCAATTTCCATCATATATTATACATCCCAACATAACACCGCTTTGAGACGGTGTGAGTCATTTCCACCAAGGTCATATTATGATACCAATCCAATGCGCTCAGAAGATTATTATCATCATCATCATCATCATCATTATTATTATTATTATTATTATTATTATTATTATTATTATTATTATTATTATTATTTATTATTATTATTATTTATATTATTATTGTCATATTTACCATCATTATTATCATGTTTACTATCATTATAATCATATTTACTATCATTATTATTATTATTATTATTATTATTATTATTATTATATTATTATTATTATTATTATTATATTATTATTATTATTATTATTATTATTATCATGTTTACTATCATTTATTATTATTATTATTATTATTATTATTATTATTATTATTATTATTATTATTATTATTATTATTATTATTTATAATTATTTTGCATAATTACCATCATATTATCATGTTTACATATCATTATAAACATAATTACTATATTCATTTTATTATATATTTATTATATTATTATTATTAATTTATTATTATTATTATTATTATTATTATTATTATTATTATTATTATCATGTTTACTATCATTATTATTATTATTATTATTATTATTATTATTATTATTATTATTATTATTATTATTATTATTATTATTATTATTATTATTATTATTATTATTATTATTATTATTATTATTATTATATCAATATCCAAAAACAAGATTTGAATAGAATAACTAAAGTCAACACTTAATACAATTCGATGGTTTAGCATGCTGACCAGATGCTCTCAAACAATAAATCAACCAAAATATATTTCATTTTAAAACCATTATAGGACAATTTAATAATCAGATCATCGAAGCTTAATTTCCTTGGAATTTCGATCTCAAATCAAAAGCTACATTTAATGTGAGAACGAGTTCGGACCATTTACAATTTAACACGCAAACCAAGATTATGTTTTTGTAACCATTTTTATCACTAACAATTTCTCGGGGTTAGTAAAGCGATAATCATAATCCTTTAGCTAAGATTATAAAGGCAGGTACTTCAAAAATAAATAAAGCGGCGTTAAAAATATAAGGAAACACTGTCACAACAAATGATTTCTAAAGCAAAGGACAATTAAGGCGTGTGAAGTGAATCAGGGTTGGGCAGGGCACACCGTTCGAGTTCACGCATCTCATTTATTCAAATCTCAGAGGAGGTTTCGATTGTTCGTGGTCAACTGGCTGAAAGGTGAGTCATTTCCACAAAGGTCAAGCGTGTGGTCGCTTAATACTCACGATGGAATAAATGCTCCAATTTATATGGAGATTTGTTGTTTTTAATTGCTTGTTTATGTATTAGTTTTTAATTCTCTTTTAGTTAGAAGAGGACAACAACCGAATAAACAAGCCACACATTTTTAAAAGAGCGAATCCCGAAAGTGAAAAACACAGGGCATCACACAAAGTTGCTATACAGTGAACTCTGGCCCAATGTTCCAAAGTGTACCAGTACGGGGTAACAATAATTTCGAGGCGGGAAAGCCAATACAGTAGTTGGCAACCCTTTTTTTTTTCTTTTTTTTTTTTGCGGGGGGGGGGGGGGGGGGGAAGCTGTTTGTTCTTACAGATTCAGATAAAACTGGATGGTTGGCGAATTAATTACATTTTTATTTCTATTGTGGTGCCTGTCAATCTGATCTGTATGGTATAAAGCACCGCTGTTCAACACAATACACGCGTAAAAAGGAGCATTAGACCACGAGCTTAATGGTGCCATAGCGAGCCGCATTTGCAGTTCTCCTTCATTAACCCTGGATAACAATACGACTGTGGGATCATTATGGCACAATAATTGACCAGGCCGTGTGGTCCAAAATTATGGAATAACACTATTATATTTTAAGATCGGTATCTAAAAAATAGCATCAAACACTATCGTTGAGATTTATTCTTAACTTGACAATAAATAAAAGAGAGCAGGCATATTGTAACGGCACGGAGGTATAGAACTCGTTATTTTAATTAAGAAAAGAAAAGAAAATAATGAGGCACCAACGGTGTAAAAGGAGAGATATCCAACTGAAAAAAAAAGTCAACAAAAATTAAAAAAAAACAAACAAACAAAACATGGAACAGATTTTAAAAATGGACTCTGAGATGGGCATTTAACTACATAAATGTACACATGCCAGTTCAATTCATAAACGAAGTTTAAACGCATAATTTTAAAGTTTTCAACTCAGCGTTAAATCAAATGGAATGCTATTTATTCAACGCATTCAGGTAATCCTTAATCCTTCCCTTCTTCTTTATATTAACACCTCACCAACCCTACTTGATAACCACTCAAACCATTATTATCTACGAATTGACTCAAACAATCTCCTCACTCATATTCCTTCATAAAACAAATAGCTAGGGGAATTAAGGACACAAAATCCCCGAATTGTGCAAATTAGTGATGAACGCATGATTTTTTTATGAAAAAAAAGTTCGTGCTCTAAGGTTTAAATTGTGATAGAGAACCACTTTCTCATTACTCCAAGAGCTGAGATATCAGAAATTTAAATCGTGTAAAAATTCACGGTGGTGATGAAACTTGCCGCCACAACGACATTTTCCTTTGGTGTCAAAAGGTTACAGACTACGTCATCGGTACCGAGTACACATGTACACTGTTGCTTAAATCGAAATCGGAAGTATAACTTATCATTTATTCATAACGTACAACTTATCAAATTCATTCATTTACCAAGAGAGTAACATAATTTTCAAAAGTATTTGTTTTTAATCCAAAAGTATAGCAATTTGGTTTTATTCAAATTTTACCGGCATTGGAACGCGGAACACGAGATTTGGTGGTCGATTACAACAACAACAACAATAATAATAATAATCATCTTCGTCATCATCATTAGCAGCATACCGAGTACCTAGATATCGCTGCATCAGTTTTATGTGTCACACTAATTCAATATAGTTATGTTATTATTGTGGTTTGCGTAATAATATGGTTCAGATCAAATTTCACGTTGAAAATGTCCGTATCATCTTCTTTAACACGACCGTCTCAACCCCATCACCAACAATTTCGTGATCAAGTCACTTAACCCATGGCATTGACAATGTACTAAATCCTGTACTAACTACTAACAATTATATAATGGCAAAGTGCAGTATTGAGGTGGATTGGTCAAAAGGATTAATTTGTCAAGAGGTAAAAAAAAAAAAATTAGAATGCCCAGCTCTGTCAAAGCAGAAATATTGTAGTCAATGGTATGTGACTTTTGTAGCGTAGCGTTCTACCAGCTATGGTGTTCAGACTTTTAATATATTAACAGATTAGCAAATGATAGTGACAAGCTTGATTTGTCTGTTGAAGACCGCTCTAAGGATACACTAGAGGTCCTGAAGCAAAATGATACCAAATGGCACAAATTCTGTCGCTCTGATATACGGCCACAAAAAATCAGAAGGCTCGCTGTGAAAAATGAGAAATCACAAGAAAACTTGTCAAATTATCCCGATCTAGACAATCTCTCATCATCCCACTGTCCAAGGCAGCCACATACCCAATTGTTTTACTGGGAGTTATCCAAATTGTTCCTAAGTCGTATAGTTGAGGGCAGAAACGAGTGAGATAGTAGTCCACTCTAGATTGTGGCAAAATAAATTTGCCAGGTTTCCTCGCCAGGTTTTTAACTCTTGTTCTGTTGGAGGCCGTGTAATGACACCTGACCTGGTTTTTCTGACCTTTGTAAAAAGTTGGTCCTTAAGTGGACGTGTAAGAAATCGGAATTGTCAAACAATAACAAGGATAATGACTTGATGTTGGCAAAGCCGCTACCATCCCTTTCCAATTGTGCATACTTATCGATTTATTTTTCTCTGTATCAAAACCATCAGAGACTGCCGAAGTCAAAAGAAAGAGTGATAAGGGTGGGGGGAGTTGATGGTGAGAGAGAGATAGATAGAGAGAGAGAGAGAGAGAGAGAGAGAGAGAGAGAGAGAGAGAGAGAGAGAAAGAGGGGGGAGGAGAAGGAGAGATGGAGAACCACCATAGGTGAATTGATAGGCGCGTCTCAATGATATAATACATGAATACAACCATCGTTTTCGAGAATGGAGAGCACTAGCACAAAAGACAACAGGTCGAGACATTG